>NC_056767.1:8080000-8380000 GCF_018687715.1 Carya illinoinensis | reverse complement strand
GTTAGGCATGGTCTTGGAAAGGCTCAAGGTGACCTCGTGGTGGTCAAAGGTGGTGGTGCACGACTGCATGACACCGTGAACAGTGTAACCAAAAGGGAGAGAGGGTGCTTGAGGTGGAGGAAGGCAATGGAACCTAATGGGAAACTAGGGAGAGGTAGCTAGAGGAAGATGTGGTGGAGCTGTGGTGGAGAGGTGGTGGCTGGGCACTGGCTCGCAACGACGGATCGGCCAATAATAGTGCAACCTGTGTTTTGGAGAGTGAGGGAGTGAGAGTTGTACAAAGCTTGGTTGGGCATGAAAATAGTTGGGGAAGGTCATGGTGATGAGAGGAACAAGATGGTGGTGGTGAGATGCTATGGGTAGCTGTGTACAGCAGTGCAACCAAACCTATGGTTATGGAGACCCATCGGAGAAAGAGAGAGAGGTAGGGGAAGAGGAGGACATGGGAAGGGAGCCCACGATGTGGTAGTGCTGGTGGAAGTGCTTGGTGGCCGTTTTGAAAGTGTATGGCGGTGCAAGGTGGAGGAAATGGGTGTGAAACCCATTTTGAAGATGATGCTATGGAGAGAGGAGGAGGGCACATGAGGGCTCATCGATAGAAGGGACTGGTGATCGGAGGTGAGGCCAGTGGTGGCCGGCGGTGGCTGGGCTATGGAGATGAAGTGCCATAGGGTGGGAGAGAAGCAAGGCACGACGTGCATGGAAGAGAGAGAGGAGAGAGAAAGAAGAAAGGAAAAAGTGAAGAAAAAAGGGTAGGGACTTGGGTATTTAATCTAAGTTCTTCGTTTCGGGATCTTTAAAATGATCTAACGGTGAGTTTAAATACTGATTTGAAAACGCGTAAGTATTTTATTTAAACTAAAACACTGAAAGGAATTAAGAAACATTATTATTTTATAAATTAAAGTTTATAAAATAATATTTCTTCATCATTATTTAAAATGATGAAGTATCATTAATTACTCAAAGAGAATAAAATCATTTAAATTAATTTAGAGTTTTCAACGTAAAGTTAAATCTCTTAATATTTTAAAATGACTTAAAATATTTAATTTAAAAAATTATCCACAATTATGATATTTTTAGAGCTCATTAAAATATTATAATTGTGTTACTTTAAAAACAAGGTTATCTACTAATACTGAAAATATCTCATATAAATATTTCCAGAATATATTTAAAATATCCAAAAGTTTTAAAATATCTATCTAGCTTTGAAATCTTTTGGATAACTTTGAAAACATGCCATTGAAGTATAGCACGTAGGACGAGGCTCAACACGTAAACCAAAGATCAGCCCGTAGAACTAGGCTCGGTACTTAAGGAAGAAAGGAGCGGATATCACAACTATAGTTTTTGCTAAATCTGATGGAAGGAGGTCTCAGTCTTAAAAAGATGATGATGAAAATCTTTCCTTCAAAAGCTCTGGTTTTCAGAATTAATTTGGTCTTCCTTGCTTTATTTCTACTAGTTTATGCAACTCTTTTTTTTCTGGCAATCTTCTTCTGTTTATTCCGAGGATACAACAATATCAATTGCTAGGAGTTCCTTGCGGGCGTGGCATCACAAGGTAAGGTAAACCTACGCATGCCATTTTCCTTGCCCACATCCCCCCAAACTTTCTTCTTGTTCTTGTTCTTGTTCTTCTTCTCCTTCTTCTTTCTTCTCACTTTTTTAGGTTCTTTGCATGACCCATGATTCTGAATTTTGAGTTTTGCAAGTGGGAAAAGGTCTTGAGTTGAAAGTGGCTCCGCAGGAGACCGAACCCAATTCACCAAAGACAAAAGGAAACTTGAGCAAGATCATAGAAATGCCAAGCTTCATGATTGAAATGAAGGGAGGAATGAAGATTGGGATGGTGAATATGGATGACTTGGATGTGAGTGAATGGAGCGCACACAATTTCAAAACTATACCAGTCATATTCGAATGGATTTCTAAGTATTTTAAATGGAAAGACCTGTTTCCTGAATGGATAGACAAGGAGGAAGAGATTGAAGATCCAACTTTCCCAAAAGTACCAATGCCGGATTTCAGAAGGTACGAAAACATGGACATGATAGTGGCTAAGTTGCCATGCAAGTTTGCAAAGGAGGAAGAGATGTGTTTAGGCTCGAAGTTCATCTTGTAGCAGGAAATTTGGCAGTGAAAAGTGGAAAGAGAGATAGGAAAGGAAGGAAAATAGTTGTGTTTTTGAGCAAGTGTAGGCCAATGATGGAGTTGTTTAGATGCGATGATCTAGTGATACGAGAAGGGGATTGGTGGTTCTTTGAGTTGGAGATGGGCAGGTTGGAACATAAAGTGTCATTCCCTATTGGTCTTGCAATTTGGCTTTACACCTTTGGGATCAAGGTATGGCTTCTTGGAGTCTTTTTGCTTATTAAGTTAAAAAAATCTATTTGCAATTAGTTTATTCATTGAAATTTTCTATAATTTTAATCTAGACACTTTTTACAATTTAAAAACAAATGAAAACAGCACTCTCGACTCCCACTGTATTAAATGCAGCCTGAATGCAATAATAAATCTCAATATTCTCAACTTGGGTTTTCTATAAATTTATTTTATTTAGTCTATTTATTACAGCAATTGGAATTTCCTAGAGGATGATGGTGTGTGTGAAAAGATAATCTAACAAAAGTTGCAGCATTTGATTATTTCATATAATGAATGCAATAATAAATCTCAATATTCTCAACTTGGGTTTTCTATAAATTTATTTTATTTGGTCTATTTATTACAGCAATTGGAATTTCTTAGAGGATAATGGCGTGTGTGATAAGAAAATCTGAAAAAAATTTGCAGCATTTGATTATTTCATATAATGAATAGAAATTTTGTCTTTGCCTTTTATTCAAAATACTAAAAGATAAATGATTATTTGTGATGAATTATTTGCAATGAAAATTATTGTTTGCAATGAGAATAAACTTAATTTTAGTACAAAATAGTGATTTTAGTTGCAAATAACTAACCACATATAAGCATTTTTCTTATAGTGAATGAAACACATAAATAAATATATGTACAGCTTTATAATATACTTTTATACGGAGAACCAAAGTGATCCAAATATTCATGTGGTTTTATTTTTTATTATTATTAGGAAGTTCGTTAGATAACTTAAACCACCTTCATCCGACCTCAATATGATCAAAAGCCCTTATGATTAGACCAGAATGTTATAGAAAAAAGTATACATACATACATATTATAAATATATATATGCATATCGATCATAAATTAGGGAAATAATCTTTACCACGGTGTCTTTGTTACCTCTTAAGTGTTGGCTCAGTTGTATAATTTGAACCACTAGTAGCTTCATTGCCTGAAACAGCGTCATTGGGAGAAGAGGGGAGAGCTCAAGTTCTAAGCTTTTGGGAGCATAGAGGGGTGAGAGTTCTGAGCTTCTGTGCGAGCGTGGCTTCTGTGCAGCAAATGGGAGACGCATGTAATGTGGAAAATTGTGAAATTGTGAAATCTGTGATGTCTATGTGATGAACTACATGTTTGTTTTATTTGTGCTATGTCATGCCATCCAATAGCTGTCTATCATGCATCTGCATTCTTATTTGTTATTTACCTATAATTAAATTATTAATTATACTATATTCTCTTGTTGTGCTGTGAAAATGTAAAACTTTGGCTTTGTATTCCTAACTAAAATGGGGACTTTGTGGGTGCATGTGTATCATGACCCCAAGCAAAGATGAGATATATCTCAGTGGAGCTCCTCTAGTCACTCGAGAGTGTGTAAAACTAAGTGTCGTCTTCCGGGCTGTTGCCAGGCGACAACAGGCTCAACCGAGTAATGCTCTCAGTATGAATCCATGGCCCCTCTGCTGGCGGGGGTGAGAGGATGTCTGTTCATGTATACGCCGAGCGTGGAGCTAGGAATTGCTCGTTACTAAGTCACATACATTGTTGTTACTCATGATATGACGAAGGAAGTCATAGTGTTTAGATGGTCCCTAGGGAAGACCATGGTGCGCACCGTAATAAATTAATGTTTTCTGTGTATAAATGTGATTTTTGGCATGAGTGACTCTTTTGAAATTTTCTTGTAAAGGAAAAAGGGAATTTTTGAAAAAGCTTTTTGTGATGCTTGTCGTGTGGGGTTGATTGTCTGTTCCCCAGGCTTGTATTCTTGATTGTTAATCTGTGAATTTATTTGCTGAGATTGTGAAATCTCACTGTGGTGTTCCCACCTATAGTTCCATGGAACTATAGACTTTGATGCAAAGGATGTGTTGAATCCAAGATTTCAAGTTTCGTGTAATTATATAACTACACATGGATTTTGATGATAACAAATGAATTCAAAGAATAAAAGAGTCTCAAACTCAAGTTGTCTACACAATGAAGTCAAGTACATCAAGGAACCAAACATGAACAAGAAGAGAACAAGTTCACATTAAAGTCATAGAGTAATGTTGTAAATCTCTTAAAAATTCAAAATTAGGATTAACGCTCAAAATTAATATTTTATCATAAAGCATTAAAATACATTTTCAACATGTGCATGAATATTTTGAAAATTAAATTTGAAAATTTTGAAAGATGATTGATTGTCATCTTTCACATATGCATGACATGATTAAAGGTTTGAACTTTGAAAATATTAAAGATGATTGATTGTCATCTTTCTCATGTACATGCTTTATTTGAATATTTTCAAAAGTGATTGATGCTCTTTTTGACTTATGCAAAAGGTAGATGATTTTGTTTAAAATTTTAAAAAAGTAAAGTGTGCTCCTTTTGTCATATGCAAAAAGTAAAAATATTAAGTTTGAAATTTTTGAAAAGTGAATGATATTATCTTTAACATGTGAATTTTTTTAAATTTGAATATGAAGTCTTATATGCCTATAAATAGATCATTTGAGAGCTTCAAATTCACAACACCAAGAGCATACAACATTCATTCAAAACTTCCATTCTCTCTTCTCTAAGCATTAAGCCTTAATCCTTGTTCATTTCGAGAGATATAGTTTGCACTATATTCTTCTTATTTCACTCATTGAGGAGTGTTCTCTGATAACCTACCACTATCAGCTCTTTTATCAGTAAAAGGGTGTGTATAACTCTTGTGTGTGTAGAAAGTGTTTTACACAGGGAATAGTTGAATCATCACGTTTAAGGTGATTGCAAGTGTAGAGGGTGTTCTACACGGATCCTTTGTAGCGGTGTTGTTCAAAGGTGTAATAAGTTTCTATCTCTACCTGAGGGAGGTTGAATAGTGAATTTGGAGATCCTCAAGGGGTAGCTTGAGGCAATGATGTAGGCAGTAGGGTCGAAACTCATTAACATACTAAATTTGCTTCTCTCTTACTCTTACTCTTTATATTTATTGTTGTTTCGTATTTTGTTTATATTTCATATTGTGTATTTGATTTATAATTGTTGATTTTTAAATATAACTCAATTCACCCTCCTCTTATGTTAACTCAATCGACACAACTCTTTTCATTAAATACGGAAATGATGATATTCTTTTGATTCAGATTTATGCTAATGATATAATATTCAGTGCTACTAATAAAAATATGTGCTAAGTTTTTGCTAAGACTATGCACGAAGAATTTGAAATGAGCATGATGGGAGAACTTACATTCTTTTTCAGATTGCAAATTAAGCAAGTAAAAAGTGGGACATTCATCAATCAATCAAAATATATTAAGGAATTACTCAAGAAGTTTGGGATGAAAGGTGCTAAGGAAATTGGAACACTAATGAGCCCATCCACTAAACTTGATAAAGATGAATCTGGTAAGCCAGTTGACTCGAAGGCATATTGATGTATGATTGGTAGCGTATTATATTTGACAGCCAGTAGACCAGATATTATGTTTAGTGTGTGCTTATGTGCACGCTTTCAATCATCTCCAAAAGAATCTCATTTAATTGCAGTTAAGCACATTCGTAGATATCTTAGTGGTACAATTGACTTAGGGTTATGATACCCTAAGCAAACATCTTTTGATCTAATCAGCTACATAGATGCAGATTATGCTGGTTGGAAAATTGATCAAAAAAGCACTAGTGAAGCATGTCATTTCTTAGGTCATGCACTAGTTTCTTGGTTTAGTAAAAAGCAAAATTATGTTGCATTATCCACTACTAAGGCAGAATATGTTGCTACGGGTAGTTGTTGTGCTCAAGTTCTTTACATGAAGCAACAACTTGAAGATTTTAAACTCATATATAATCACATTCCAATCAAATGTGATAATACAAGTGTCATGAATCAATTAAAGAACCTAATACAACATTCTAGAACTAAGCATATTGAAATAAGATATCATTTTCTTCGAGATAATGTGCAGAAGAGCGATATAGCACTAGAGTTCACAAACACATATGATTAGTTAGCAGATATTTTCACAAAACCTTTGCCAGAAGATAGATTATGTATGATTAGAAGAGAAATAGGTATGATGCATGTTATGAATATCTTTTAAAAGATAGACCAGAGTCAATAAAAATAGAGAGCATTTTTAATAAATACTTTTGCATAAACTTGAGGTTCTTAGCCTCGTGTTTGAGACGCTCATTCTCTTTATACAATATCATGCCATCCCTATCCATGAGAACTGGCAAGCAGAATGAAGAATCCAATAGAGATTTCAACTGTTTATTCTTCTGTCGAAGGATTCCTTCCCTTATGTGAGACTCTTGAACAATTCGCTGAAGTACAACAATTTATTCTTTAAGCTTTTCAACCACATGGTTTCTGGCTTGTAACCGCTGGGAAAAAACAATAATAGAGGAGGAGTAGTGAGTTCTGAGACTCGCCAAGTCTTAGATAGTATTAGAATCTGACTTATTAGCAAAATTATTATTCTCTTGCTGCAACATGGCACCAATGGTAGCTGCAGAAAGGACATGAGATTAACGTGTAGAATATCTCATGGATTAATCCAGAGGAACGTTAGAAGAATGAGCGATTGAGAAAACTTAAAGTGAGAATATTGAAGGAATACAAATGAGTTATAGAGATGAGAAGAAGATTTGATGCGGATTGGATGAACTTTAAGACTGATTTTATAGAGATAGCATAAAGAACAAAACAAACTATCATCCAAGTCAAGGAGAAATGTGATTTCTTTTTGGTATCCAATGGATGAAATGATCATTTTTTCAACAACATTAGGCAATTTTTAAAATCTCCAGCCACACTTGTTGGGTCATGGGCAGCTCCAATTTTTCAACTATCTACAGTTTCTACTAACATACCGTTTTCTTCAGTCCATTTACTTGCTACAGATCTTTTTTAATGATGCCAAAAGAGGGAGAAGTTTTAGACTATAACATTAACATTGTTTGAATTGCTAAACTTGTTATATATGCTTGGAATTATATTTATATTTTTTCTTGAAAAACTAACGCACATTCTCAGTGGGAGTTTAAGTATTAATACAGGCTTCAGGTTCTGTCAAGTATTTTTCATCATCAAAAGGGAGAGATTGTTGAACCAAAGGTTTCAAGCTTCGATAATTTACACATGAATTTTGATAATAACAAATGAATTCAAAGAATAAAGGAGTCTCAAGCTCAAGTTGTCTACACAATGAAGTCAAGCACGTCAAGGAACCAAACATGAGTAAGAAGGGAACAAGTTCACATTAAAGTCATAGAGTAATGTTGTAAAACTCTTAAAAATTTGAAATTAGGATTAAGGCTCAAAATTAATATTTTATCACAAAACATTAAAATACATTTTCCACATGTGCATGAATATTTTGAAAATTAAATTTGAAAATTTTGAAAGATGATTGATTGTCATCTTTCACATGTGCATGCTTTATTTGAATATTTTTATAAAAGTGATTGATACTCTTTTTGACTTATGCAAAAGGTAGATAATTTTTTTTTTTTGAAAAATTTGAAAAGTAAAGTGTGCTTCTTTTGTCATATGCAAAAGGTAAAAAGATTAGGTTTGAAATTTTTGAAAAATGAATGATGTTGTCTTTGACATGTGAATTTTTTTAAATTTGAATATGAACTCTCATATGCCTATAAATAGATCATTTGAGAGTTTTAAATTCACAACACCAAGAGCATATAACATTCATTCAAAACTTTCATTCTCTCTGCTCTAAGCATTGAGCCTTAACCTTTGTTCTTTTTGAGAGATACATTTTGCGCTGTATTGTTCTTATTGCACTCATTGAGGAGTGTTCTCTGATAACCTACCACTATCAGCTCTTTTATCAGTAAAAGGGTATGTATAACCCTTGTGCGTGTAGAAAGTGTTCTACACAGAGAATAGTTGAATCACCACGTTTACGGTGATTGCAAGTGTAGAGGGTGTTCTACATGGATCCTTTGTAGCGGTGTTGTTCAAAGGTGTAATAGGTTTCTATCTCTACCTAAAGGAGGTTGAATAGTGAATTTGGGGATGCTCAAGGGGTCGCTTGAGGTGAGGACGTAGGTAGTGGGGCCTAACCTTGTTAACATACTGAGTTTGCTTCTCTCTTACTCTTACTCTTTATATTTATTACTGTTTCATATTTTGTTTATATTTTATATTGTGTATTTGATTTATTATTGTTGATTTTTAAATACAACTCAATTCACCATTCTTTTGTGTTAGTCATCTGGGCAACAAGACGGATATGAATATGGAGGACTGACCCCATTTGACGAGTGATGACATGGTAATGTGATCCCTTTCAGTGTTGTTTTGAACTTATTTTATTCTATCAATTAGATAACTGTAATAACCTTATGGAAGATTTCCTTGTTGGGTTGTATTTAAATTTTCTTGTACTTTAGCTTTTGGATTGCCTTTTTATTTTTTTCTATGTTTATAACTACACACTTTTATATTACATGCTTGCACACACCGGCTTTTACATTTTGCTTTGGGTGTGTGTGATAAATGCGGTAGCACCTCAGCATCGTAATTCCTGCCAAATCACACCTGGGGTCAAGGGCATCACAACTTTTTTAGCCTCAAATCCACCCTCACACTTCATCAAAATTGCCCCTCCTTAGTTGAGTTTCAAACCCCAAAAATTAGCTCCACACTCCATTGTGTACAAGCCCTTTCCCACAACCAAATTTTGCCATCCTCTTACAACTCAAAATGGCTCTTTCAACAAGCAAGCTACCCCATGATTGTCCAACCCATGTACCACCTTTATTAGCCACCAACCCCCCCCCCCCCCCCCCCCCCCCCAAAACACCAAAAAAGAAGAAGCAAAAACCACCCCTCACCCCTCATGAACTTGGTTAAGCTTCAACCACCAAGGATATTCTTGTTCTAGTCCACTAGTAACCCTCCCATCAACCCTTTCCCTGATTTGGACCAAACACATGCAGCCCACACTTCAATTTTTTTTTTTTTGTTGCACACGTCTTTCCTAGCTTCCCTCTCACTTGCACACAATCAATCACACCACACTTTGCACCATGAGAGCAAACCGAGTAAGTGAGAGTGTGCGTACAGGAAAGTCAACCTCTTCCAAGTGCTAGAGCTTTGTAAGTTCTCTTTCCGTATCACTTCTCCTTTAACTTTTATTGTTTTAGTTAGGAACGTGTTAGCTTGGATGTTTGAATGATTTTCCATAAGATTAAGGGGAAGTTTGGAAAAAAATTTCATCTCATCACAACTCATTTCCTTCCCAACATCATTCAAATACAAACATGACTTTCAAACTACTCATTACAATTTTTTCAAACTAATTACTACAACTTTGTGAAACTTTCAAATAAAAAACAAAAAACAATTCAACTTTTTAAAATCCCAAAGTAAAAATCATATTATAATAATATTTTAATTTTTATGATATTTTGTATTCAATTTTTTCTCTCTCCTTTCCGAAAATCCAATAAATACTTAACTTAAACTATCTCACTACCATTTACAAAACATCTTACTACTACTCAGAAAATTCTCATCTCATCTCATTCCCCAAGCATTCCCTAAATGGTTGGAGTTGCCTTACAAAAGAAAATGCTTTCATCTACAAAAAATAAATGGTTAATGTGTAAAAAGCCTCGAGGAAGTGGGATTACTTAGATATGTCATTGTTGCTCAACATAATTCAGAGTAGAGCTTAATACTTTCGAGCATAGAATGAATAGATAAGGGATAAAAGATACCCTTGTCTAATTCCTCTTGATGGGTTAAACCTTATTGTGGGATTCCATTTATGAGAATAGAATAACCGCCAGTGGTTACTATGATATCCCGCTCCTTTCTCTCTCTTATGCTCATGATTCTCATTCTGCATGCCGAACATCAATGGTGTTTTTTTAAAGATATCAAGTGATTTTTAAAGCAAGCATTGTTTTAAAGCATTCGAATATTTTACATGTCTTGAAAATATTTATATGAGATATTTCCAGTGTTACTAAATCAAGCCTAATTTTAAATAAAACAATTATAATATTTTTGAAGAGCTTCAAATATATTATAATTGTGGAAAATCATTTTAATTAAATGATTTTAGTCATTTAAAATATTATGAGATTTAAATTATGTTGAAAACTCTAAATTTATTTAAATGGTTTTATTCTCTTAAAGTAATTAGCAAAACTTCATCATTTATTTAATGATGAAAAAATATTATTTAATCAACTAAAGTCGAGGTTGAATTAGTATTAATGTGTTTATATCTTCAAATATCAATTTTTAAGTTAGTTAACTTTATGTTTAATTCCCTACCGTTGGATTAGATTTGGATCCCTACAATGAAGGGTCTAGATTAAATACCAAAGCTCTAGCCTTTTTCCCTCACTTTTCCCTTTTCCATCTCTCTCCCTTAGCTCACATGATAGCCTCTCCCCTTCCCTCCACGATAGCTGCTTCTCCTTTCCAACTCAACCACCACCGATCACCCAGCCTCACCACCACCACCAGCGTCTTCCCCTCACACCAGCAAGCACCTTTCCCCACCTGTGAGCCTCCACATGACAGCTCTCTCTCTCCCCCTCCCTCTTTCAGAAATGGGTTTCACCCATTTCTCTCTTCATTGCGCCATCATATGCGGCCAACCAGGCCACAAAGCACCACCATCAACTCCACCACCTCACTGGATCCACCCTCATGGCTTTCCTTCTCCGTAGCTCTCTTCCTCTTCCTTGGATCACCCACGAACGCACACAAGCAAATGCACAAGTTCTCCACTGTGCACCGCTGTACTCCTCCACGTGCTACCATGAGACCACCATGAGCCTCCCCATGGCCACCTCTTCCATATCCACCAACCCACGCACCCAAACAGCTTCCAAATGTCCAAAACAACCACTGTAAGCGAGTTAGCTGCCACGTACGACTCTTATGATGTCTTCAACCGTGACTGATAGTGAGCAACGCACAATTTAATTTTGATGACGGTATAACCCTCTATCTCTCGTTAATTATGTTAGATGTTAGTTGGTTGATTGTGGAGTTCGCTGTGAAGTGAAGTGTTGGGCGTAGTTGTGTGGTGTGCTGTAAAGTGATGTGGACTGTGCTATGAAGTGTGTGCTATAGTAGTGATGTGGCGTAGTATTGTGAAGGGGAGCACAGGTGGCGTGCACTCCACGTCGTGCAGCGGCACACTGTATGAGGTGTGTAGTAGTATGTGGTGTAGCGTAGTGTGAAGGGAGTACATTTGGTGCGTACTCTATGTTGTGTAGCCATGCACCATGTGGCATCGGTCATAATAGTGTATGGCATAGTGTGGATGGAAGGGAGTTCGTGTGAAGAGTAATTCGTGTGGTGTCATGATGCACCGGATGGTATGTCACAAAGGTTTGGTTGGCATAGCTAAGAAACGTAGAATGGTTAGTGTAGTGTCAGAAACTGTAGAGCAGTGACACGATGTAGCTTGGGATTAGCCTCAAGCTACATGACGAGATGGAGGTGTAGTGTGAATGGGGTCTTGTCATGTAAGTGTTGGGATGAACTTGTAAAAGGGTCGAGAAGTAGGAAGTCTTGCTAACTGGATTTGAGTAGAAGTTAGTATCAGAGTATGGAGGTTGTTTATACAAGTGGGTATTCAACGGATTATATGTTGATCTTAGGTGATAATAAGGTACATGTGCATTTGGTGAGACATATGCACGTGATGGATTTACCATATATAATAGGAAATCTATCCTAAGCATGGTTACACGATGTTTAAGCCTTAGAGTTGGCTTAAAGTCATGTGGTATGTATGGTTGGGAATGAGGACTTAGTGTGGGCTATGATGCCTGAAGGAAGTGATGGGTATACTGTCTATTATTGGGATGCATGACTTAGTTGGTCCTAGTCATGCATCAAAATGTGGTTAATAGGAGAGTAAGATGAAGGTCTTAGTATCTTAACCCTAAGGTGAACCATAGAGATTCACTTAAGTTGATGAGCACTTGAGGTAGAACGTTGAATTTGGAAAATGTGACCCAAGTGAGTTCCAGAAAGAGGAAACGTGGTAAGAAAGACATAGAAGACGGGATAGAAAGAGAGTGTGTCTATGTGAAATGTAGTATGTGTTTCTAGCATAGTGACTGTAAGTGGATTCTGAAGGTTTTAGCACAATAAGTGGCATGTAAGAGTATGGGATAAAAGGAAAGTGTTTTCAAGTGAAGTATAGTTCTATTTAGTCGCTTATGCCTTTAGATAGAGAACGACACTAAGGTTATGTGTATGCATGTAGGCTGCTATCTAACACACACATGAATGGTCTGCATGAAATGAATCTGGCATAGAGTACAAGAAAGTATTATGTTCATACTCTTCTAGAGTTTTCTAAAAAATATGAAAATGAAAATGAAATGCTTTACAAAATGACACAGATGATATTTTACGAAAGAATGCTAAGTATAAGTTTTCAAGTATATGTATGTAATGACCCTTCTTGGCAGCCTATTTTTACCCAAAGTATTAAATGTATGCATGTGAATGGATGTATTTTTACGAAATGAAATGAGAAGCTCATGCCTCATGCTTTAAGCGATGCTTTAAATGACGCAAAGAAAATGTGTTAAAATGTACCTATGAACTAAGGTTTTAAAATGTCCTTATGAACTGATGTTTTTAATGATACCTTGAAATATGATGTTTAAGCTGATGCTTTTAAATGAAATTTATGAATGAATGGACTGGCGAATGAAAGAATAAAATAAAGGACTGAATAAATGAATGTTTTAATGTATGAAAATATGTAATGACCATGTGAATGAATGAAAGGATACCAAATGAATAGGTAGATTGCAATGCATGGTAAGTAGTACTGGTAGTGCACTCAATGCTACACCCTAACTAAAAAGGGATTCCCAACCCGTGATCACGGGCGAAGTTCGGGTCCAAAGGAAGACCGCTAATCCTCACACATGAGGCGTAATAGTGTGTAACAGTCAATGGAAAGTGATAAGAAAAAATACATGTATGTTAAGAAAAAATGTACGTATACTTAACTCTTTAAGAAATGAAGGCACGAGGCGTAGGAAAATGTTTTACGAAAGAAAAGAAATGTTTTACAAAAAAGAAACCTTTTCAAGAAAAATGCCATCTTGAAATGTTTAAAATGAACGAATGTCTTATGTATGGTATGTATGGAGTGATAAATGCTGACTGAAAACCTATGTTATTATATTTTGACCATATGAACTAATGCTTATGAGTCTTTGACTCATTTTAATTTTTATGTATGCCTCCCAGGGACAAGAGAAATAGTACGTGTCAGAATGGACACGGCCTAAGGGGAAGAGCATGGAAGCCTAGGCACAATCTTTTTAATGTTTTCCACCATAACTCTCTCTAAATTAATAAGCAGGTTTCACCACAAGGACGAGCATTAAATACACATTTCATAATTAATTCAATTCATCTATTGTCAAACCCCATTTTTTGCATAACAACTTTCAAGAAATCCCATTCAACTCTATCATAGGCCTTACTCATATCTAGCTGGAGACCTTACTCATATCTAGCTTGAGGACCATGTAGCCTTTCTTTCCTCCCTCTCATTCTATTTTGCATAGTATGCATAGCTTCATATGCCACAATAATGTTATCAAATATTAGTCTACCAGGCACAGAAGTACTATGTGTTTGAGATATTATCCCTGGAAGAATAAGTTTTGGTCTATTAATTACCAATACATTTGCAATTATTTTGTAGAAAACATTGTAAAAACTAATAAGGCAACAATTAGACACTATCTTGGGGAATTGTTTATGTAATACCCAAGGTCCAATCCCACGACCTAGGCACTGGCCCACGAAGAGCCCATTCAAGTGTAACCCCACACAACATCACTTTCAGTTATATTCACCGCTTTGATTTTTCTTCCTTCCCTCCTAACATCCTCTTCCCTCACACCCCTGCAGTTGGTTTCCACTTCCTTTTCTCCTCCACACACATTCAAGCAGTTCATTCCCCCAAGATATTTTCCTTCCCCAATTTCCCACTCTCCTTTCCGTTGACCCCCTATTTTTCTACCCCATATTTTTGGCAGATTAACCCCTCCCAAAAAAAAAAAAATATGTCAGTTTCATACAAAACCACCTCTGCTTGCTTCCAGTCATCGTACACCACTGCACACTACCACATTAACAAGTCTCGTTGCCTCAGTCTGCATCTCTCTATAATTCTTCTCATTATTTTCTCCTAGTTTGGCACACCCTAAATTTTTGCACAAATCCTTCACAACAATGGTCTCTCCAGATCTCTCCCTCCCCTGCAATTTCAGTGTAATGAGTGGTGTTTGAAGACTAGTTGACTCTTAGATTTTCCAAACCATGGTATGATGCACCTTGATCTATACATATGTTTTTCTCTATCATTTATTTAACTGCTACAAGATATATATATATATATATAGAGCTAACCCTCGGTTTCCACTGTCTCTCAATAGTGTTGCTTTTGTATAGTTTTAATCCATGACCAACTTAGCCACCGATGTCGATTTATGTCTCTTAAAGCTTAGGTAACTTTCCTACTTCTGCTTGTTCAATTTGAGTGATTCCATCGCGTGATGTTTCCTAATTTTAAGACTTAATTATTAGAGGTGTTGCATAGGGCAACAATTACATTACTAGACAGTGTTGCTATGCTCACTAACTTTGTTGGCCAGCAACGAGATTAGGTATGATAACTAGAATATTAGACTCGTTGTACTAAAATGTGTATGGTTATTATGATTGGCAGTTTGCTAAAAAAACCCTGGAAATATATTTTAAATATTGGAGCCTGTAACTTGTGTGATTTATTATTGGATGGTGGTTTGGTTGTGTTGTTGATTGTAGGCGTTTGAGTGGATGTTGGCTGTCGAGGTGGATGTATGTGGCTAATTGAGGTCATTTTATGGGCTATCCTTATTTAGATATGGGCTATTAGAGTTGATGTTGGATTTGCTTTAAATTTATATTTTTACTATCGGATTGATGTTGACTATGGGATGATTGAAATTGTCACTGTCCATATTAGAGGGTCTCTTGGGTTGGGTTATTTCTCTTGGCCTAAGATTGGATGGGTTGGATTATGTTTCACATAGAGCTTAATGTAAAGGTTGTTTTTGGGTTGAGTTATGAGGTTGTTCAAGTTTACATTGTGATTGTGATTGGGTTGGTCATGTTAGGCTAGTTGCGTTTGACATAGTGTGAGTTGTGTGGATGTTCAGGACTGAAGTGTTTGCTAATTGGGATTGCTTGTGACATGTGGGAATGCCTTCTATAATATTATAAACTGTTTATATGTGTGAGATAGGTTAGATTGCGAAATGTTTAATTGATCGACATGTCGGGAGGAAATGAGAGCTAATTTATTGCCATAAATAGTGGGTGTTGGACTTGTCTTTAAATTTAACTACTTATAGGCTTGCTTTCTTCTGTTCATAGGAGTGAAAATTTTGGTTAATTAAGTTTATATGTTGGTTTGGTTACTAATGTGTGTACAAATATCATAATTTAGGTTATCATGACACGGCTAGATTACATTCCCAGAACGTAGAGAACATATTACCAAAGTTAGGGAAGCGGAGTTGATATACTAGACTTTGCATAAAAAAATGAACTGAGGTTAATTTATAAAAATGTACATGATATTTTTTGAAAAGAAATGTGAAAACAAGCTCAATTATGTGTTCTACATTACTCATAAAATCTATATACAAGAGAATGTTTTCTGGCATGACTGGTATAGACATGAGCAATATTTTAACACGTTTATCAAATGTGCAAAAGAGCGAATATGAAATCTGCGACCCCCCTAAATCCCCACGTACGAACACGGGGAAATCGAGACGTTCGGATGGTGACATCACGGGTCACAACCCTATCGACAAGTGCCAAGTGTGTGTATAAGCAACAAATGTGCACGAAGAAACACGCAGTGGATAGCAAAGTCATATAACTAAGTACCAGAATTTTTTTTTAGTTTAATATAAAGCTGTTCAAAACATACATAATAAAATATTACAAACTACAAATATAATTTCAAATCCAACAACATGGCATAAACTTCAACTCCGTACTTCGGCGGAGCCGCATCCTCGGGCTCAGCCTCCTCCTCTTCCTCAATATCTGCATCAAAATCTACGGTATCAAAAATGGTGCCGCAGGTAAGTAAGATCCAAACGCCACAAGATAAAAACATATTAAACTCAACAATAAACATGGAAGAATGCAAATGCACATGTCCCACAAAGACCACATTTTTCCACGCACGCCAAAAGTCTCATTTGGCCCATATCCAACTCAATCCATTAACCAATAAATCCGTATGCACCATGACCTCCCCTAGGGGTCATCCGCACACCCTGGATTCTGTGCCACACCGCAGGTAACGACCACACTTATGACACCTAAACGAGCAATGCCCAGTTCCACGCCCCGCACGTTCGTAGCCAAGCATCCTCTAGCCCTCGCCAGCGAAGGGCCACCGAGTCGGTACGTAGAGCGTTACCATCCCGCCCGCTCCCATTGTCGCCAGCGACAACTCAGGGGACACCACTCAGTATATTACGCTCCTGAGTGAACAGAGGAACTCCACCGGGATAATACCCCATCCCGGCTTGGGGTTGTGATACACACGCACCCAAAAATCCATTTACACATATAGAACCGGATTTTCTCAATTTAAAACATGCACGTGAATGCACCATGTAAATGCAACCTCAATGCCCAATTAACCAACCAATCACAAATCAACAAACCAAGCAACTCTGTCCTCAATCCATCCGACCCCCGAACTCCTCGGACTCAGTCTGGAATCAACCAACCAATCCAATAATTTATTGTAAGAGCAAAATATATTTAAATCTAAAAGTAGAGTTTGGAAAATACTTACAGCGCTATATGATATTTTTTGAAAGCTCGCGGCGTTGCAAACGGCAGAGGAAAAGCAACGTAACAGTGTATTTTAAACTGTGGCCGTGGGTAATAAATTACCCACTTTCGAACGGGGACGAACCATGACACAAAATTGATAGGGAAGGGTCTAGGGATGTTTATGAAGCTAATGGAAGTGAGCTTTGGCCGTGGGTGGCAGTGGAAACGGCGGTGGAAGTACCAAAAGGGGCTAAACGGAGTTGAGCTTGTGGGAGCTGCTCTGGCAAAGGATCGGGGTCAAAATTAGGTGGGTTAGGTCGGCAAGAGGTAGGGGAAGAAGCTGTGAAGAGGTGGTGGCCGGAGGTGGAAAGACGGCGCCGAAAAAGCTCAAAAATCATGTGGCTTGGAGGAGCTCGTGGCGGCTAACGGTGGCTCGGATGGAGGTGAAACTTGGTGGGGATGTTCACCGGTGGAAGGGGAAGAAAACTGGGTGGGTGGTGACGGCCACGTCGCCGGCGAGCGGGGGTTCAGGGCTGAGAAAGCAACCGGCGACAGAGAGAGAAGGGAGGGCCACTGTTGTGACTTCCATCCGTGCGTGGCGACTAACGGCTGTACGGATGGCTCTGAAAGTTGGTGGGGATGATCACTGGTGGGAGGGGAAGATTTTGGTGGGGGTGGTGTACTACACAGCGGCAGGACGGCGGCGAACTGGGCTGCCGAAGGGTTGGCGACGGGAAGGAGAAATGGAGCAGCTGGGCGTGCGTAGGAGAGAAGAGAAAAAGAAGAAGAAAAAGAAAGAAAGAAGAAGGAAAGAAAAAGGGAAAAAGAAAAAAGAGAAAAGAAAAGAAATGAGGTCCAATCCTCACTCCGAAAACCAAAAACTGATCCGCCGAAAACGATATTAAAAACATAAAACAACTCAAATAAATTAAATACTACATCAAATAAAATAAAAACCAATTTAAAATACAATAATTTAAAATAAACGAACCAATATATTAATTAAATTAAAAACACCCCTTCAGTGAAAATACACGTAAAAACGGGTCATCACATCCTCCCCCCCTTTAAAAACAAATTTCGTCCTTGAAATTTGCAAGATCAAACATCAACGCCAAAAACATACAGGATACAACTTTGAACATAATTGAGAGATACATATTATCGACAACTCCTAACAAATCCAATGGTTATTATCTTCACACCATAAATTACTAAAATCAACGACGTCTCTGCTTGACCTTCCAAAATTTCATCCCATACCAACTTTGGTAACCTAATAGCCACTTCCAAAGTTAACCATCCATAAACCAAATTGCACAACCAAATGATTAATCTCCCAGTAAAACTTCGAATCACTACTAATTCTTCAAAATCAATACAAAATTTGAATTTCTAAGCATCTCCAAAAATCATACTTTCGCGCGCACTCTGATAACTCACCAAAATACATAAAGGCTATATCCTCAAAAAAATTAATATCATGAAGTACAAGCTCAATCCACACCTAATCACAAGAAAACGTTTACCACATTTCCATAGAAAATCATATACTTCCAAAAACCACAAATCTCCACTCATTCCTCAGTTGGCCATCGCTACCCTAAACAAAAACCAACATTTTGCAAAAAAAATGCATCCATTGATTGATGACAGAAACTAGTACTAATCAACCTCCAGGCCCCAAATTTGAAAACACATAACATTATCCCAAAATACACCTGTCTCTTCTAAAGATAAGGAACATCTTCAAAAGGCTCAAGTCCTTCCCGGCCAACCAATGAGAGCGCCTATAACCTCTATCCGGTATCCCACACTTCAAGCTCATTACCTATATTTTGAATAACATCTAATCTTGCAATAATTAACTGACTATAAATTACCATTGACTTCACCTAGACATAATCGAAACGCTCTTGGTAACTCACCCACCTACTTATACTCTCAAAAACTCTAGTTTTAGTACAACTAATAGCACTTCACAAATAAATCTCAAGACAGGCCATACTGTTTAAATCTTCAATCCATCAAAAACTATTAAACAACACTCAAGGATCCTAATGCTTTATTACTTCATACTTATGATTATGCTACCCACCGTTGATGCATAAGGTTCAACTTCCAAGATTTATTACTTCATACACCACACATGGTGACCTAACAATCTCTTTTCAAGTTAAATAATCATATCCCCAATTCTCCCAATTGGATACTTGATCGGCAAAGAAAAGTATAGCCTCACAAATTTAAATTCCTATGACTTAAAGTTGAAATTAATTCTCAAGATAAACACAATAGTCATTTCAATCCATCATCCCAATGGGTAGCCCGCTTCGACTACACATTCCGTTCAACTTACCAAACAACTCAAAGCCAAAAATAGCTGAGACTAGGACCAGTACTCCCCGAAATCTATACGCAGTTACCATTACTACTCATCGATCTCATGCACTCTTAGCCAACACCAAAAATCATTCAAACTTACAATTGATCCATTATCACATTTCCATCACCTGGACTTATATCCTCAACTCAACAAGAATCATTCCTGAATCTACTCAACTTATATCCTTAAATCAGCAACTAGCCATTGCTTAAAGTTTGGTACCGAGAATGACCTTAAACCTGCTAAGAATCCATTCCCAAAAGTCTACGGATCATATAGCCTCAAATTCAATCGTATTCAATACCAACACAAAATCTATTATTTCGAACACCCTGATGGACCTATATCTTTCGAATCGATAGAATCATTTCCTAAAATATGCCACTATAACCTCAAGTTAACAATAATTATTTTCTAAACTAGCTTGATATATTCAATCCTCAAAGAAATACACAAACTAGATCATTACCTCCAATCCTCCAAGAAATCTACTCTAGAAAAATTTTCATATCAATAACTCAACTCTAATCAACCCCATTTTAATGGTTACAAACTAATCACTCACTAGAGTAGATCAAGCTACAGCACTAAGTCTATAAAACTAAGAACTCAATTCTTATTATAAATCAGTCCTTCAACTCTACAATTCTAAAACCTTAAATCAAATAAGAATCATCTTCCGGAACTTCTAAGATCAAAGAACTTACATCCCATAATAGAACAATCGACTCCCAAATCTTTCAAATTCTAAAACATTAATAGATAATAAATCATTTTCTAAAATTCTCAGGATTGGTGCCTTTAATCCAAAACATTCACCTTGAAAGCTTGTAAAATCTAAAGCCCCAATTGCTACCAAATTACTCATCCGAATCACGAAATCTAAAACTCGAAATTTAATCATTCCCCCCCAAAGCTTGTCGAGCCTAACACCTTAATTACCATAAACCTATTTTCCTAAAATCTATAAGGCCCCAAACTTTAAAACTTTGCTGAAACTTCATAAAATCTATCATTGAAATTTGTTGAACTTACAACCTACTACGTTATAGACCATTTCATAAACTCCACGGAACTAAAGAACTCAATTATTCTACTTCCCTAAAAGATCACTCAGATCATGCCATTCTCTCCAAGCCTCGATAATATTAAAAAAACAAACCACACAAGGCATTCATCACGAAAGATTAGATTAGACCCATACCTACCATGACTCCAGCATTCTGAGTCTCCGTAACCTTGCCTCCAACGGTACCAAGAATCACTATGTACATTTGAGGCCGAGCTAATTGCCT
This sequence comes from Carya illinoinensis, assembly GCF_018687715.1. Taxonomy (NCBI): domain Eukaryota; kingdom Viridiplantae; phylum Streptophyta; class Magnoliopsida; order Fagales; family Juglandaceae; genus Carya; species Carya illinoinensis. The sequence continues at coordinate 8,359,068 of NC_056767.1, read as the reverse complement.
CTGGTTAGTTCTACCATTGCGACGAGTTCCACAGCTTTCTTAAACTCGACTAGGGCACTCACGAGCAAAATGCCCCGTCTGACTGCATTCAAAACATTGGTTACTACCCAGACGACACTCGCATCCGTGAGCTTTATTACATAAGCCACAAACTGGAACTCGACCTCCCATACGCACACCGGGAGCTGCCAACGATTGGATTCCTATCCTCTGCATAAACTTTTGTGGTGATCCAGAACAGCTTCCTTCACCATCAATGTTCAGCCTCTTCTGGCCTAGAGGGGAGCCCACATTCAAACTAACCTCACGCTCTTCTAGAGTGGCCAAATCAACTAATTCCTGAAAAGTTGTAATCTGGTGGCCAACTACCCTTTTGCGTATATCCGGTCGCAAACCTTTCTGAAAACGCTCAGCCTGCATCTCCTCCATGGCGATGAGGTGGGGAGCAAATCGCCCAAGTTCTATAAATCTTCGGGCATACTATTCCACGTTGATGCTCCCTCGGACCAAGCTTGAGAACTCTCTTGCCTTTTGCCGCCTCACAGAAGCGGGAAAGAATCGATCATTAAATTCTTTCTTGAAGCGCTGCCAGGTCACAGCGACAAAAGTTCCCAATTCTGACTCCAGCATCACTCTTTTTGTATCCCACCACTCAGAAGTGGTGCCTTGCAATAGATAGCTAGTGTAGAGTACCTGTTGCGCCTCAGTGCAACCACATACTTCAAAGGTTCTCTCTAAATCTTTGACCCACTTTCCAGCCCGTAGTGGATCCTCTTCTCTTGTGAAGGGTGGAGTTCTATGCACCAGAAAATGCTCATAGTTGCATCCAGCTTGCACCACTCCACTAGCCCCTCGTTGTTGTAGCCAAGGCCCTCCTTGTTGGGGCCAAGCCCCTTCTTGTTGTGGCCAAGGCCCTCCTGGTTGGGGCCTAAACTTTTGCTGCATGAACTCCGTCATTTGCCTTAGTGCTTGGGCTATGGCATCATCTCTCGGCGTATCGTCCCGAGGCTCTTGAGTATACTTTCTTGGCCTCACCATCTTCCTGCCACAACACAACCCTTGACTCCCTTTAAGAAAAACAAATAAAACCAACAACATAAAACCAAAAACCAAAACCACACAACAAGAAAATACAATATACTAGCACACAATAACATAACTAAATAAATACAAACAAGCAAACTAGCTCAAATAAATTCAAAACAAATCAAATAGCAACTTTACTTAAAATAAATTTTAAAACACAACTTTAAAAACATTCTGGTACTACTTACGGGACATGTGGTTTTACCCAGAGCCAAACCGCTCTGATACCACCTGCGACGCCCCCAAATCCCCACGTACGAACACGAGAAAATTGAGACGTCCGGATGATGACATCACGGGTCACCATCCTATCGACGAGTGCCAAGTGTGTATATAAGCAACAAATGTGCACGAAGAAATACACAGCGGATAGCAAAGTCATATAACTAAGTACCAAAATTTTTTCTTAGTTTAATACAAAACTGTTCAAAACATACATAATAAAATATTACAAACTACAAATATAATTTCAAATCCAACAACATGGCATAAACTTCAACTCAGTACTCCGGCGGAGCCGCATCCTCGTGCTCAGCCTCCTCCTCCTCCTCAATTTCTGCATCAAAATCTACGGTATTACAAATGGTGCCGCAGGTAAGTAAGATCCAAACGCCACAAGATAAAAACACATTAAACTCAACAATAAACATGGAATATTGCAAATGCACATGTCCCACAAAGACCACATTTTTCCACGCACGCCAAAAGTCTCATTTGGCCCATATCCAACTCAATCCATTAACCAATTAATCTGTATGCACCATGACCTCCCCTTGGGGTCATCCGCACACGCTGGCTTCTGTGCCACACCACAGGTAACGACCACGCGTATGACACTTAAACGAGCGATGCCCAGTTCTGCGCCCCGCACTTTTGTATCCAAGCATCCTCTAGCCCTCGCCAGCAAAGGGTCACGGAGTCGGTACGTAGAGCGTTACCATCCCGCCCGCTCCCGTTGTCTCCAGCGACAACTCAAGGGACATCACTCAGTATATTACGCTCCCGAGTGAACAGAGGAGCTCCATCGGGATAATACCCCATCCTAGATTGGGGTTGTGATACACACGCACCCGAAAATCCATTTACACATATAGAACCAGATTTTCACAATTTAAAACATGCACATGAATGCACCATGTAAATGCAACGTCAAGGCACAATTAACCAACCAATCACAAATCAACAAACCAAGCAACTCCGTCCTCAATCCATCCAACCCCCGAACTCCTCGGGCTTAGTCTGGAATCAACCAACCAATCCAATAATTTATTGTAAGAGCAAAATATATTTAAATCTAAAAGTAGAGTTTGGAAAATACTTACAGTGCTATACGGTATTTTTTGAAAGCTCGAGGCATTGCAAACGGCGGAGGAAAAGCAACGTAATAGTGTATTTTACACTGTGGCCGTGGGTAATAAATTACCCACTTTCGAACAGGGACAAACCAAGACACGAAATTGATAGGGAAGGGTCTAGGTGTGATGACCCGCTTTTGCGTGTATTTTCACTGAAGGGTTGTTTTTAATTTAATTAATATATTGGTTTATTTATTTTAAATTAATGTATTTTAATTGGTTTTTATGTATTTGATGTTGCATTTTATTTAATTAGTCATTTTACAGTTTTTTAATCTCGTTTTCGGCGGATTTGTTTTGTTTTCCGGAGTGAGGATTGGACCTCATTTCTTTCCTACATCTTTTCTTTTCCCTTTTTCCTTTTTCTCTTTTTCTCTTTTCTTTCTTTTTTCCTTTTTCTTTTTTCTTTCTCTTTCTTTTTCTTCTTCCTTTTCTTTTTCTTCCCGCGTGTAAACCCCCCCGTTCGTCTCTCTCTCTCCTCTCCCATGCCGGTTTCAGCTCAGCCCCGACCCACTGCTGTCCGGCCACCGTGGTCGACACCGCCCCCGCTGGTCGAACCCCCTCCTGCCGGCGCACCACCCCACAGAACCAAGCCCCATCCGGCCAGCCGTTTGGCCGGAAAATGCCCAACAAGCCCCACGTTTTTGCCCCGATCCGCCGCCGTCGCTCCACCTCTGGCCACCACCTCTTCACCACTTCATCACCGGTTTCTTGCCCTCCTAACCCACCCATTTCCGGCCTCTAATCACCACCGGAACAGCTCCCACGAGCTAGCTTTCCATTTTAGGAAATCCGGCCATCAACCACCGTTTTCGCCGCCACCCACAGCCAAACTTCACTTCCACTAGCATCATAATCATCCTTAGACCATTCCCTATCAATCCCAAGCCTTAATTTTGCCCCGTTCAAAAGTGGGTATTTTACAACCCACGGCCACAGTGAATTTTCACTGCTACGTTGCTTTCCTTCCGCCGTTTGCAACGCTGCAAGCTTTCTAAAATTACCGTATAGCACTGTAAGTATTTTTCAAACCCTACTTTTAGATTTAAATATATTTTGCTCATTCAATAATTAATTGTTGTTGGTTGGCTGATTCCGAACTAAGTCCGAGGAGTTCAGGGGTCGGATGGATTGAGGAGGAAGTGCTTGGTTTTGCTTGTTTGTGTTTGCTTGATTATTTGTACTATGAGGCGTGAGTTGCATATTAGGTTTATGTGCATATTGATTTTAATCGAAAAAATCCTGTTTTATTGGCATAAATGGTTTTTGGGTGAGTGTGTCTCACGAGCCCAAGCCGGGATGGGTTATTATCTCGGTGGAGCTCCTCTGGTCACTCGGGAGTGGATAAAACTGAGTGACATCCCCTGGGTTGTCGTTAGGGCGATGACCGGATCGCACGATATGGTAACGTTGTCGTGTCGACTCCGTGGTCCCTAGAGTGGCGGGGACTAGAGGATGGCCTGGCCAGGTACGCGCGAGGCGCGAGTCTGGGCATCGCTCGTTTAGGTGTCACATGCGTAGTCGTTACCTGCAGTGTGGCACAGAGCCAAGGTGTGCGGGTGATCCCTAGGGGAGATCATGGTGCATGCATAACCGGATTATTCTTATGGTTTTCGGATGTGGGCCATTTCTGGGAAAATGGCAATGCTTGGTTTCTGAGGTTTCTGATCCATTTTCAGGGAAAATGGTGGTTTGGGCCATTATCTGGGATAATGGAGAGGCTTGGTTTTAAGGATATGTTTTTGTGGGCCAAATGGGTTTTTGGCGTGCGTGTAAAAATCATGTTTTATGGCGCATGTGCATTGGTTTTTATTTCATGTATATTGTTTGAGTTTTATATGTTTTTATCTAGTAGTGTTTGGAGTTTACTTACCTGCGGCACCATTTTTGGTACCGTAGATTTTGGTGCAGAGATCGAGGATGAGGAGGAGGAGGCTGAACTTGAGGATGCGGCTCCGCCGGGATGCTGATGTTATGTTTTGTATTTGGTTTAAAAACTATATTTGTGCTTTGTAATATTTATTTACGTATGTTTTAAACAGCTTTGTATTTAAACAAGAAAAATTCTAGTCCTTAGTTATTGACTTGCTTTTCGCTGCGTATTTCTCATGCACATTCGTCACTTTTTCACACACTTGGCACACGTCGATAGGATGATGGCCCGTGATGTCATCATCCGGACGTCTTGATTTCCCCGTGTTCGTGCATGGGGATTTGGGGGCGTCACAGGTGGTATCAGAGCCAGGTTTGGCTTTGGGTAAAAACCACATGTCCCGTAGGTAGTACCAGAATATTTTAAGGTTGTGTTTTAAAAAAAAAAAATTATGTTAAGTAAAGTTGTTATTTGTTTTGTTTATTTGTTTTATTTGTTTGAACTTGTTTGTTTATTTTTATTTATTTAGTTATGTTTTTGCAAGTTGGTTTCTTTTGTTTTGTGTGATGTGGTGTTGGTCTTTGGTTCTGTTTTTGTTTGTTGTTGGTTTTATTTGTTTTTGTTTTCTGAAAGGGGGTCAAAGGCTGTGGTGGCAGGAAAATGGGGAGGCCAAAGAAATCTACTCAGGAGCCACGGGACAATACGTCAAGAGATGACTCCATAGCCCAAGCCATACGGCAGATGACAGAGTTTATGAAGCAAAATTTTAGGCCACTGCAGATAGGGCCTTGGCCACAAACAGGGGGACCTTGGCCACAACAAGGGGGTCCCTGGCTGCCACAAGGAGGGCCTTGTCCACAACAAGAAGGACTTTGGCCGCAACCTGGAGGTCCTTGGCCATATCAGGGAGGGCCTTGGCTTTACCCGGGAGGATCTAGCAGCATGGTGCAAGCCGGATGCACCTATGAGCACTTTCTGGCACATAGGACCCCACACTTCACTGGAGAAGAGGATCTGCTTCAAGCTGGAAAGTGGATCAAAGACCTGGAAAGAACTTTTGAGGTGTGTGGTTGCACCGAGGTGCAACAGGTACTCTACGCCAGCTATCTGTTGCAAGGCACTGCTTTTGATTGGTGGGATACCAAGAGGGTGATGCTAGAAGCAGAGTTGGGTTCATTCGCCGCTGTAACCTGGCAGCGCTTCAAGAAAGAATTTAACAACCGCTTCTTTCCCGCATCGGTAAGGAAGCAAAAGGCAAGAGAGTTCTCAAATTTGGTCCAAGGAGGCATGACAGTGGAACAGTACGCCCGAAGGTTTATAGAACTTGGGGGATTTCCTCCCCACCTTATCGCCACAGAGGAGATGCGAGCTGAGCATTTTCAGGAGGGACTACGCCCTGATATACGTCGTATGGTGGTCAGCCATCGGATATCCACTTTTCAAGAATTAGTGGATGTGGCCACCCTTTTGGGGCGAGAGAATAATCTGAGTATGGACTCCCCTCCGGGTCATAAGAGGCGAAGTTTTTCCGGTGAAGGAAGCAGCTCGGGTTCGCCTCAGAAATTTTTTCAGCAGACTGGAACTCGACCGCAAGCATCCTCAGGTGTTCGCATGGGAGGACGTCTGCCTGTTTGCGGAGTTTGTAATAGAGCCCAAGTGGGTGAGTGCCCTTCTGGTGGGGCTCGATGTTATAATTGTGGCCAGCAGGGTCACTTTGCCTGAGAATGTCCAAGAACAGCTCAAGGAAGCCGTGGAGGTAGACGCGGTGGAAGAACAAATCCAAGGCAAGCAGTGCAAGCCCGGGTTTATGCTGTCACACCCGGAGATGTGGATGATGAGGCGCCAACGACCCATGATGCTGGAGTAATTACAGGTATGGGTTAATTTAATTTTAAGTTGGAGTTAATTTTTGGTGTATTTGGTTTCTCCTTTGTTTTTTTTTTTGGATTTCATGGGTTAATGTGTTTGGTTCAGGTAGACTCCGTTTGTATGAGTTTTATGCTTGCACTTTGTTTGATTCCGGTGCGTCACAGTCATTTGTATCTTCCACTTTTGCTCGGGTGTGTAATTTGGTCATGGAACCTTTGCCAAAGTCATTGGTGGTGGCTTTACCCGATGGTGAAATGGTATGGTGCTCCAAGGTTGCGTAGGGATGCCCGTTAAATTTTGATGGAAGGTTTTTGGATGCTGATTTGGTTGTGTTTAAGTTGTTGGGTTTTGATATCATCCTCGGGATGGATTGGCTATACCGATATTCTGCGAGTATTAATTGCAAAAGTCAGGTAATTACCTTTCAGCTTCCAGATGATGATTGTTTGGAATTTGCAAGGAGTAAGTTAAAAGAAAAGCCGGTAATTATATCAGCAATTCAAGCAAGAAGAGAGATTGCATGGGGAGCGGATGCATTCTTAGTTCAGATGATGTCTACGCCGTCCAAGAAGAAGTCTTTGGTAGACATTCCAATTGTGGAAGAATTTCCTGATGTGTTTGTGGATGACTTGCCCGGACTACCTCCTATTCGGGAAATGGAGTTTGTTATAGACTTGGAACCTGGAGCAGCTCCTGTACATAAAGCTCCTTATCGCATGGCACCGGCTGAATTAAAAGAGTTGAAGACTCAGTTGCAAGAGCTGGTAGATAAGAGATTTATTCAGCCTAGTACTTCGCCGTGGGGTGCGCCAGTGTTGTTCATTAAAAAGAAAGATGGAACCCTCTGTATGTGCATAGATTATCGGGAAATAAACAAGGTGACCATAAAAAATAAATATCCTCTCCCGCGGATTCACTATTTATTTGATCAGCTTCAAGGAGCAGCCGTGTTCTCGAAGATTGATTTTAGGTCGGGATACTATCAGCTGAGGATCAGAGACAAGGATGTGCCTAGAACTGCTTTCAAGTCGAGGTATGGGCATTATGAATTTAAGGTGATGCTGTTTGGGTTAGCTAATGCCCCTGCTGCTTTCATGGATTTAATGAATCGAGTATTTCGACCTTATCTGGATTCCTTTGTGGTAGTGTTTATTGATGATATTCTGATTTATTCCCGAGATGTTGAAGAACATGTGTATCATCTTCGTCTGGTACTTGGGAAATTGAGAGAACACCAGCTATATGCCAAGCTTAGCAAGTGTGAATTCTGGCTGGAGGAAGTCAGATTTGTTTGGCATGTGATTTCCCGAGACGGAGTGGCTGTTGATCCTGGTAAGGTGGAAGCCATTTTGTCATGGCCGCGTCCGACTACAGTGCGCGAGATCCGGAGTTTCTTGGGACTTGCCGGATATTACTGAAGATTTGTGGAGGGATTTCCTCGCCTATCCGGACCTCTCACAGCTTTGACTCGGAAGAATACAGAATTTGTTTGGTCAGATAAGTGTGAGAGAAGCTTCCAAGAATTAAAGAACAGGTTGACGACAGCACTAGTGTTAGCGCTTCCAGAACCGCATAAGCCATTCGTAGTCTTTAGTGATGCGTCTAAGTTTGGTTTGGGTTGTGTCCTTATGCAGGAAGGATGGGTTGTTGCCTATGCATCTCGTCAGGTAAAGGACCATGAGAAGAATTATCCGACGCACGATTTGGAATTGGCTGCGATTGTTTTTGCACTCAAGATTTAGCGGCACTTTTTGTATGGGGAAGCATGTGAGGTATACACTGATCACAAGAGCTTGAAGCATTTGTTTTCCCAGAAAAATCTGAACATGACGCAGAGGCGATGGCTAGAGCTAATTAGTGACTACCAGTGTGAGATCAAATACCATTCGGGGAAGGCTAATATAGTTGCTGATGCTTTGAGCCGAAAATCACACTTGGAAGATGAAGCCGAGCCGTTAGAATTGGATTCTTTGCTTTGTGGGATGAGAAGGCTCCTTATGGAAAGTTCGCAGCAAGAAGAGATTCTATCTTCAGTTCTTGATGTTCGGGGTAACTGATTTTGAGGAATTGAAGACTCTTCAAAGGAAGGACTCGAAACTGCTGAATATCAGAAAAAGAGTCAGAAAATCTCGAGGGCCGTTGCATTATAGCATGGATAAAGATGGGATACTTCGGTTCCGAGATCGCAGAGTGGTCCCCAAAGATTCAAAATTCAAGGAGCAGATCATGGCAGAAGCTCATGCGGCCCCTTATTCAGTTCATCCCGGCAGTACCAAGATGTACCGGGACTTGAAGAAAAATTATTGATGGGATGGAATGAAGAGGGATATTGCCTTATATGTTGAGAAATGCCACACATGCCGTCAAGTGAAGGCCGAGCATCAAAGACCTGCAGGTATGCTCCAACCCCTCCCTATTCCTTGGGTAAGTTGACACGCTTGTACGTGAAAGAAATAGTGCGGTTGCACGGTATACCAAAGAGTATAGTGTCGGATCGAGACCCAAGGTTCACGTCGCAGTTCTGGAAGAGTTTGCAGGCAGCTTTGGGTACTAAGTTGAAGTTCAGTACTGCTTATCACCCATAGACAGACAGCCAATCGGAGTGCACCATTCAGACCCTTGAAGACATGTTGCAAGCGTGTGTCATGGAATTTCAAGGGAGTTGGGAAAACCATTTGCCGCTCATAGAGTTTGCATATAATAACAGCTCCATGCGACCATTCAGATGGCTCCCTATGAAGCTCTTTACGGGAGGAAGTGTAGATCGCCCTTGTGTTGGGATGAAGTCGGGGAGAGTAAGATAATTGGACCCGAAATAATTCAAGAGATGCAAAGCCAAGTTCGGATCATCAGGGATAAAATGGCAGCAGTTCAGAGTCGTCAGAAAAGCTACGCTGACACCAGGAGGAGAGAGTTATCTTTTGAAGAAGGTGATTGGGTTTATCTCAAAGTCTCTCCCATGAGAGGTGTTAAGCGTTTTGGTAAGAAGAGGAAATTCGATCCGAGGTATGTTGGCCCTTTTCAGATTCTGGAGAAGGTAGGGCCCGTCGCCTATAGAGTTGCTTTGCCAGAGTATTTTGGGGATATTCATGATGTCTTCCACGTATCGTCCTTGAAGAAGAGCTTTGGACAGCAAGAGCCACGCTTCGTCGACCCAAAGGGTATTCAGTTGCAACCGGATCTCACTTATGAGGTTATTCCATCGCAGATCATAGATTGGAAGGAGCAACAGTTGAGGTCCAAGATGATATGTTTGGTTAAGGTGGCGTGGAGAGATCCGTTAGCTCAAGACTTCTCTTAGGAGCGAGTAGCGGACATGAGGGAACAATACCCATACTTGTTTGAGTAATGAAGGTACGTATCTTAATCTTGGTCACAGATGGTTTATGTGATTTTATGTGACTTGCTTTAAGTTGCTGGTTGATCTTGCAAATTTCGAGGACGAAATTTGTTTTAAGGGGGGGAGGATGTGATGACCCGCTTTTGCGTGTATTTTCACTGAAGGGTTGTTTTTAATTTAATTAATATATTGGTTTATTTATTTTAAATTAATGTATTTTAATTGGTTTTTATCTATTTGATGTTGCGTTTTATTTAATTAGTCGTTTTACGGTTTTTTAATCTCGTTTTCGGCAGATTTGTTTTGTTTTCCGAAGTGAGGATTGGACCTCATTTCTTTCCTACATCTTTTCTTTTCCCTTTTTCCTTTTTCTCTTTTTCTCTTTTCTTTCTTTTTTCTTTTTTCTTTCTCTTTCTTTCTCTTCTTCCTTTTCTTTTTCTTCCTGCGCGTACACCCCCCCCATTCGTCTCTCTCTCTCTCTCTCCTCTCCCACGCCGGTTTCAGCTCAGCCCCGACCCACCACTTTCTGGCCACCATGGTCGACACCGCCCCCCCCCCCCCCCCCGGTCGAACCCCCTCCTGCCGGCGCACCACCCCACCGAACCCCAGCCCCATCCAGCCAGCCGTTTGGCCGGGAAACGCCCAACAAGCCGTCGCTCCACCTCCGGCCACCACCTCTTCACCACTTCATCACCGGTTCCTTGCCGTCCTAACCCACCCATTTCTGGGCTCTAATAGCCACCGGAACAGCTCCCACGAGCTAGCTTTCCATTTTGGGAAATCCGGCCATCAACCACCGTTTTCGCCGCCACCCACGTCCAAACTTCACTTCCACTAGCTTCATAATCATCCTTAGACCATCCCCTATCAATCCCTAGCCTTGGTTTGTCCCCGTTCAAAAGTGGGTATTTTACAACCCACGGCCATAGTGAATTTTCACTGTTACGTTACTTTCCTTCCGCCGTTTGCAACGCCGCAAGCTTTCTAAAATTACCGTATAGCGCTGTAAGTATTTTCCAAACCCTACTTTTAGATTTAAATATATTTTGCTCATTCAATAATTAATTGTTGTTGGTTGGCTGATTCCGAACTAAGTCCGAGGAGTTCGGGGGTCGGATGGATTGAGGACGGAGTGCTTGATTTTGCTTGTTTGTGTTTGCTTGATTATTTGTACTATGAGGCGTGAGTTGCATATTGGGTTTATGTGCATATTGATTTTAATCGGAAAAATCCCGTTTTATTGGCGTAAATGATTTTTGGGAGCGTGTGTCTCACGAGCCCAAGCCGGGATGGGTTATTATCTCGGTGGAGCCCCTCTGGTCACTCGGGAGTGGATAAAATTGAGTGACATCCGCTGGGTTGTCGTAGGGCGACGACCAGATCGCATGATACGGTAACGCTGTCGTGTCGACTCCGTGGTCCCTAGAGTGGCGGGGACTAGGAGGATGGCCTGGCCAGGTACGCGCGAGGCGCGAGCCTGGACATCGCTTGTTTAGGTGTCACATGCGTAGTCGTTACCTGCGGTGTGGCACAGAGCCAGGGTGTGCGGCTGATCCCTAGGGGAGATCATGGTGCATGCATAACCGGATTGTTCTTATGGTTTTCGGATGTGGGCCATTTTCTGGGAAAATGGTGATGCTTGGTTTACGAGGTTTCTGATCCATTTTCAGGGAAAATGGTGGTTTGGGCCATTATTTGGGATAATGGCGAGGCTTGGTTTTAAGGATATGTTTTTGTGGGCCAAATGGGTTTTTGGCGTGCGTGTAAAAATCATGTTTTATGGCGCATGTGCATTGGTTTTTATTTCATGCATATTGTTTAAGTTTTATATGTTTTTATCTAGTGGTGTTTGGAGTTTACTTACCTGCGGCACCATTTTTTGTATCGTAGATTTTGGTGCAGAGATCGAGGATGAGGTGGAGGAGGCTGAGGCAGAGGATGCGGCTCCGCCGGGATGCTGATGTTATGTTTATTTGGTTTAAAAACTATATTTGTGCTTTGTAATATTTATTTACGTATGTTTTAAACAGCTTTGTATTTAAACAAGAAAAATTCTGGTACTTAGTTATTGACTTGCTTTTCGCTGCGTATTTCTCGTGCACATTTGTCACTTTTTCACACACTTGGTACACGTCGATAGGATGATGACCCGTGATGTCATCATCCAGACGTCTCGATTTCCCTGTGTTCGTGCGTGGGGATTTGGGGGCGTCACACTAGGGATGTTTATGAAGCTAATGGAAGTGAGCTTTGGTCGTGGGTGGCAGTGGAAATGGCGGTGGAAGCGCCAAAAGGGGCTGAAGGGAGCTGAGCTCGTGGGAGCTGCTCCGGCAACGGATCGGGGCCAAAATTAGGTGGGTTAGGTCGGCAAGAGGTAGGGGAAAAAGCTGTGAAGAGGTGGTGGCCGGAGGTGGAACGACGGCGCCGGAAAAGCTCAAAAACCGTGTGGCTTGGAGGAGCTCGTGGCGGTTAATGGTGGCTCGGATGGAGGTGAAACTTGGTGGGAATGTTCACCGATGGAAGGGGAAGAAAACTGGGTGGGTGGTGACGACCATGTCACTGGCGACAGAGAGAAAAGGGAGGGCTGGTGCTGTGACTTCCAGCCTTGCGTGGCGGCTAACGGCTGCACGGATGGTTCTGAAAATTGGTGGGGATGATCACTGGTGGGAGGGGAAGATTTTGGTGGGGGTGGTGTACTACACGGAGGCGGGACGGAGGCCGAGGGGTCGGCGACGGGAAGGAGAAATGGAGCAGCTGGGCGTGCAAGGGAGAGAAGAGAAAAAGAAGAAGAAAAAGAAAGAAAGAAGAAGGAAAGAAAAAGGGAAAAGGAAAAAGGAAAAAGGGAAAAAGAAAAAAAAGAAAAAAAAAAGAAATGAGGTCTAATCCTCACTCCGGAAACTAAAAACTGATCCGTCGAAAACGATATTAAAAAATAAAACAACTCAAATAAATTAAACACTACATCAAATAAAATAAAAACCAATTTAAAATACAATAGTTTAAAATAAATGAACCAATATATTAATTAAATTAAAAAATCCATTCAGTAAAAATACATGTAAAAACGGGTCATCACATCCTCCCCCCCTTAAAAATAAATTTCGTCCTCGAAATTTGCAAGATCAAACACCAACACCAAAAAGATACAGGATACAACTCTGAACATAATTGAGAGATACATATCATCGACAACTCCCGACAAATCCAATGGTTATTATCTTCACACCATAAACTACTAATATCAACGACGTCTCTGCTTGACCTTCCAAACTTTCATCCCATATCAACTTTGGTAACCTAATAGCCACTTCCAAAGTTAACCATCCATAAACCAAATTGCACGACCAAATGATTTAGCAGGAGATCAGGAATAGAAAATGTGAGCAAGGCTAGCTTAGGATAGAGAGTCAAGTACCTAAGGGTACCATCACTTAAAGAGGGATTTCGTTTGATTATCTAGATTTCATTATGTTATTTGGATTATTGAGACCTACGAAATTATCATTTTATTACGTTGAGGATATTGGGAGATTGTGGAAACATTGATTTGTGTTTTTTGATTTATTACATTAATGACCTTGTGGATGAAACCAATATATTAAGTTGAAATATAGGAATTTATGTTTTGTTTATTGGGAGACATGATTATAGGTGACAGGTAGTAATTCTCTGACCCATCCAGGTACGAGGCGTTATAGTTTCTTTTGAATTAGGGCTATGAAAGTCTTATTGGCATCATCAAATCCCATCCTTGTGCTAAGGATTTCCTTAGTTGCACCAATGACATCACTCCCCAATATACTCCAATGATTTGGATAAAAAATAGCTGCAAATTCTTCTGGTCTTGGAGAGCTAAAAGGATTCATCTCAAATATAGCCTTTTATACCTCCTCTCTAGAAAAGCCTTTTAGCAAGGCGATATTTATCTCTTCTGTTACTAATGAGCAAATTCGTGCTAGTGCTTCAGTAATCCCTTATAGTTGTGATGTAGTAAATAGATCCTGATAAAAGGATTGGAACATGCTACTGATCTCCTCTTGTCCTATTGCATAAATCCCCTCTCCATTTGATACCTCATGTATTTGCATTAGCTTGCTTCCTTTGGTTTGCACACATATCTGGTATTCCTATCTCCTTCTTGCATCCACCTTTATTTAGCTCTCTAGCACCACTTCATATCCTCATCTTTAAGAAAACAGTCAACTTTTCTTTGCAAGTCTTTAATAGCTACAGCGGAATGACCTTGGTTCAAAAATTGCAGCTCCCTAGTTATTTCTTCCTTTTGAGTTATGAGCTTTCTTTGATTTCCATGAATTGTTTTACTCCAGCCCATCAGCCTGTCCCTACATTTATCCAAGACTCTCTTTGCGGTCTCAACTTTGCTAGAAAAGAGAACACCCCTAAGCTTTCTTGATAACATCTTTACATTCTTCCTTTCTCACCCAACGGACCTCAGATCTGCAAATTTTCTGCCTCCACATGAAATAATTTCATTAAACTCCCCCATGCACATCAATGGTAATTGATTGCTAGGTTTAATCAGGCTCAATAGCTACTAGCTTTTCACCCTTTTTGCTACTACAGGGTGCCCATAGAAACCAGTCAAAGTTCATTTCAAATTCATAATAGAATGGTTTCTGATCAGAGAAATATGACTCTGTGAAAAAGAACTTAGCTCAGTTTGTACTTCCTTCTTCCATAAAACAGAGATACCTCGACTTCTACCAATACTACAAACCACGAAACTGTTCAAATCTTAATTTGTTATGAATAGCTTCTAGTATGTCTCTTTTGCACTTGACTTCAATAAGAAAAATCAAGAATGAGAGCTTTTCCCTCACCAAAAGGTGGAGTTCACAAACTGTCCGAGGGTTCCCTAGCCCTCAAGGGAACCCTCGGACAATTCTAGTATAACAGAATCATAATTTCTAGTAGGGTCGTTGGACAACCTCTGCCAATTCTATTTGTTGGTCATCCCTAATAAAAGGATGGATTTTGGTTCCTTTAACAATTAAAACTTGCATTTCCTCTCCCCACAATGTTTCTCTTCTTATTAGAACAGTTGATATCCAAGTTCATAGTTGATTCCAAACTATCACATGTGTATCCCTTTATTTTTCCATATCTTGCTCTCATCTTCCAATTGGATAGTGTCTTCTTTTCATCCACATATCCACATTAACAACCATATTATTAGTGGTAGAGGGAAAACATATCTGGCTACTACCATGCATGGTATTAGCCATGTGACCTTCGTTATTAGGAAAGGTTAGGATCAAGCAGCTTACTGAAATCTTGGAGGAATTTTTGTAATTTTCCCGCATAAAAGATATGATTGAAGAATCATTCTTTTTTGAAATTGTCTCTAGTTGTGATAGGTCAACGCTCTCTTGACTTCCTCTGTTTAACTTATTACCAATTTCAGCATCTATCAACTTATCACTTCTTGATTTTGTGGAATCTTGTGGCACTGGATCCGTAATTGCATCCTCTTGTAGCTCCTTTTCTTTTTTGTTATTTTCAAGAAACATCTTATTGGAGTTGCCCTGTCGAATGTCGCCAGTGGTTTCCTTTTCCCAAACTCCTCCTTATTTTCTATGAATGCCAATTTGGTTGGCCTATATGTCTGCCCTTAACCATGTGCCATATTGAATATGCAAATTGTCTCCTAATCTCCTTTCAAAATCTAACTTTGAACATCTTCTATTGACATGTTTAATTATACGACAATGAAAATAAAAGTTGGGCAACCTCTCATATTTGAAGGAAATCTAGAACCATTTATCTCTGATGTTTAATAAACAACCTCTCACCAATAGTTTCGTGATGTCTACTAGAATCTTTACTCTTAAAAAATTTACCCAACTTGTACGATTGTCGTTAGCATCTACCATAATCACTTGGCCTATTGTTGAAACAAGCTTTTCCCCCATGCTTTTATTCATACAAGCAAAAGGCATATCATGAAACTGTATCCAAAATGGTTCAGAGGAGAAGCTAATATCTTTAGACACTGTATCACCATCACATTCTTTTAAGCTCACAAGATACTTATCAATGGTCCATGGACGCCATTGCATGATTCTAGTTTTCTCTTTTTTCCCCTTGAAACTTGATTAAAAACCTATTACATCCCACTCCTTTGAAAACTGTGTGCCCTTCTGCTTTTCATATTTTTGCCATTGTGGATCTAAAAGCTCCTCTATTCACCTCCTTATATTCTACTATAAGAGCTACCAAACAATATCTTTTTCCTTTCTCAGTCGAAATCATAACATCTTCCCCCGGTATAACTACTTCTTCTCTCTCTTCTTCAGCCAGTTTTAGACCCTCATAGAGATTAGAAAGCTCATGCTCCATTCTCAAAAACTCTTCAAACAAACTATGCAAGAGACAATACCCTTTGTTACTAAGGAACAGAGAAAAAGCCTCCTGCCCACCCTTGCCAAAAGGAGAAAAATTTAGATTGTTATACTTGTACATGCAGTACTTCTAAGCTTCTATTATTTTTCTGTATATACATTTCATTTTTTTATACAATTGGCAAGCATTTGACTATTAATGTTTATTTTGAAGATTGCATTTTACCCTAATTCCCAAACAGAGTAATCAAACATGCGTCTTGAACGTCTCATCCGCACATGCTAACGATAAAGCAAAATGTGTATGGACTACAAAGGATGAATATCCACTTAAAGAAATATTCTTCATTCATTTTAAAACTTTCTTTAATCTCCTAACAGGTGAGATATAAAAGAAATTCTGATCATCCCAAGAGCTCAAATTTGTTGTAGTGATAGGACCCTCATAAAATTGTATCATATTCTAACAAATTGACAAGTTATATAAATTCCTGTAATTTTATCTATTATCATTACATAGTTAATTATATAAATTCTGGCTATATACTTTAAACCACCTTTAATATCTGCCATTATCAAGCAGCAGATGCAGCACTATGCTCAGTGGTCTGCCCGTCGTGTTAGAAGAGACACTTGCAAAATTGCTCGTATTTTGGCTCAGACTGCCCTTCTTTTTTTTGATGTTATAGTGGACATGGAGGATTCTCCTTCATGCATTCAGTCTTTATTATGATTTTTTATTAATGAAATACATTTCCTTTCAAAAAACAGAATACAAGAAATTCAATATACATATGGCAGTCCTAATTAGTACAGTTAGTAATGCATGATATTTGTCACAATTAAGTTATGAGGAATTAGATCTAGCATGGTCAAAAGATTCATATGTACTCATCATGAAGGTTAGGAATTTAGTTTTATACCATAATCAATAATCACGCTGAATCCACTTATAGCTACCTAATTACTTGCTTAAGCATGAATTATATTCTCATCATTTATATATATATATATATATATAGAAGTGCCACTGTCATAAAAAGATCTTATAAAAATAAATCTATAAATTAACATAATTTTATATGATATGTTAGATCATCTACTTTACAATAAAAATAGTTTCATAATTTAATATATCATATTAAGTGACGTCAGCTTATAAGTTTATTTTTGTAGAATCTTTTTATAGTTAAAACACTATATATACATATATATATATATATACACACACACATGACATGTATATAATATGTATGTAACCATGCATGCATGCTTAAAATTAGATCACATGCACCATCCATTAATATTGTTAATATTAAATGGTATAACCGTGCATATATGCATTAATTTCAATGAAAGCAATGAATTAATTAACTTTAGTAGTAGTTGATACGTTCATAAACCACGCCACTAACATGACTAAATAGGCAGTACTAGTCCATTTGTAATTAGGGTTGAACAAAAATCTGAAAATCCGACTCCGACTCTAGCTCCGCTTCGACTCTAACTCTTCAGAGTCGGAGTCGGAGTTTTTTTCCACTGAAAAGTCAGAGTCAGAGGTGCAGCTGTTCCCACTCCGCTCCTATCCGATTCCGACACACCGACTCCGACTCCGATATTGTGCATATTTTATAAAAATATGTGTTTTCAATATATTAACATCTGATAAATAATAATGTATAAACATTATAGTGAATAATATAAGTTAATATAAGTTAATATAGTTAATATAAGTTAATTTACATTACTAATTTACTATAAGTTACTATAAGTTAATATAGTTACACTATAAGTTACTAATTACTATACCTTATATAGTTAATTTACATTACTAATTTACTATAAGTTAATATAGACTATATAGTTACTATATAAGTTACTATAGCTTATTTTATATTTTACATTACTAGTTTACTATAAGTTAATATATAATATATAATTATAGATTATATATATACTATATATATTAAGGGCTTATATAATATATAGTTACTATACCATGTATTTTTTATATATTAATCATATTTATTTACATATTTTATATAACTATACCTTATATAGTTAATTTACATTACTAATTTACTATAAGTTACTATATAAGTTACTATAGCTTATTTTATATTTTACATTACTAGTTTACTATAAGTTAATATATAATATATAGTTATATTATATATAATTATAGATTATATATATACTATATATATTAAGGGCTTATATAATATATAGTTACTATACTATGTATTTTTTATACATTAATCATATATATTTACATATTTTATATAACTATACCTTATATAGTTAATTTACATTACTAATTTACTATAAGTTACTATATAAGTTACTACACCTTATTTTAATATCAAATATCTTATTTTATTTTATAGATTATAATATTATATATATAGTATAGTTTATATATATATATATAATATACTATATAACTATATATATATACTGTATAGTATTAGAGTCATTAGACTATATATATTTATACTTATATAATATATATAGTTATAGTTATATAATATATAGTTATATTATATATAATAGTATAGTTAATGTGACGCCCCCAAATCCCCACGCACGAACACGGGAAATCGAGACGTCTGGGTGGTGACAACCCGGGTCACCACCCTATCGACGAGTGCCAAGTGTGTGCGAAAGCAATAAATGTGCACGAAGGAACACGCAGCGGATAACGAAAGTCATATAACTAAGTACCAGAACTTTCTTAATATAATACAAGCTGTTTAAAACATACATAAATAAAATATTACAAAATACGAATATAGTTTTAAACCAAACTATAAAGCATAACTTCGACTCAAAACTCCAACGGAGCCGCATCCTCGGGCTCAGCCTCCTCCTCCTCCTCGAATCCTACACCAAAATCTACGGAACCAAAAATGGTACCGCAGGTAAGTAAAATCCAAACACCACCAGATAAAAGCATATAGAACTCAAACAATATGCATGAAGTGATGCCAATGCGCAAAACCTATAAAATCATATTTTTATCACGCACGCCAAAAAAATCTCATTTGGCCCAAAAACAAACCCGTTCCAAATATCACGCCAAAAGTCACATTTGGCCTTTATTCATCTCAAACCATTATCCATTTTATCCCTATGCACCATGACCTCCCCTAGGGGTCATCCGCACACCCTGGCTCCAGTGCCATACCGCAGAGTACCACCACGCATGTGACACCTAACGAGCGATGCCCAGTTCCATGCCCCACGCGTTCATAGCCAAGCATCCTCTAGCCCTCACCAGCGAAGGGCCACGAAGTCGGTGCGTAGGGCGATGCCCGGTTCCGTGCTCGGCGCGTTCATAGCCAAGCATCCCCTAGGCCCCGCTCCCGTTGTCGCCTAGCGACAACCCAGGGGATATCACTCAGTTTATTCCGCTCCCGAGTGACCAGAGGAGCTCCACCGAGATAATACCCCATCCCGGCTTGGGGTCGTGATACACATGCACCCGTAAGTCCACTTACGCCAATAAACAGGCTTTTCTCAATTAAACAAACACACACGTGCATGCACCATGTAAATGCCATATCAATGCCCAAAAATAACCAACCAACATAAATCAATAAAACAAGCAACTCCATCCTCCATCCATCCGACCCCCGAACTCCTCGGACTTAGTCCAGAATCAGCCAACCAATAGATAAATAATTATTGAATGAGCAAAATATATTTAAATCTGAAAGTAGGGTTTGAAAAATACTTACAGCGCTATATGGTATTTTTAGAAAGCTTGCAGCATTGCAAACGGTGGAAGGAAAGCAACGTAACAGTGAAAATTCACTGTGGCCGTGGGTTGTAAAATACCCACTTTTGAACGGGGACAAACCAGGGCTTGGAATTGATAGGGAATGGTCTATGGATGATTATGAAGCTATTGGAAGTGGTGGTTGGCCGTGGGTGGCGGCGAAAACGGCGGAGGGAGGCCGGATTTCCCAAAAAGGAAAGCTAGCTCGTGGGAGCTGTTCCGGTGACTATTGGAGGCCGAAAATAGGTGGGTTAGGACGGCAAGGGACCGGTGATGAAGTGGTGAAGAAATGGTGGCCGGAGGTGGAGCGACGGCGGCGGATCGGGGCAAAAACTGTGGGGGCTTCAAGGGCATTTTCCGGCCAAACGGCTGGTCGGATGGGGCTGGGATTTGGTGGGGGGATGCGCCGGAGGGAGGGGCTTCGACCGGTGGGGGTGGTGTGCCGCATGACAGCGGGTCGAGGGGTTCGGTGGCTTACCGCGTGGGAGAGGAGAGAGAGAGAGAGAGCCGATCGGGAGAGGAAGGAAGAAGAAAAAGAAAAGAAAGAAAAAAGAGAAAAAGGAAAAAGGGAAAAAGAGATGTAGGAAAGAGATGAGGTCCAATCCTCACTCCGGGAGAACAAAACAAATCCGCCGAAACGAGATTAAAAACCATAAAACGACTAAAATAAATAAAACACAACATCAAATAAATTAAAAACAAATTTTAAAGCGCAATAAATTAAAATAAATAAACTAATATATTAATTAAAATAAAAACAGCCCTTCAGTGAAAATACACGCGAAAGTGGGTCATCACAGTTAATATATATAATATTAAAACAAACTTAACATTTGATTTAGGGTTTTTTTTAAAAAAAAGGGGGGGGGGGGGCTGAAAATACCAAAACAAAGCACAAACGGTGTCGTTGGACTCTGTTTTGGTCACAAAAATAGAGTTAATTGTTGTAAAATGGCGCCGTTTTGGAGGTAAACGGTGCCGTTTACTTCAATGAAGAGAGGTTTAATTTCCCCCCCCCCCCCACCCCCCGACATTGTCCGGTCCCTCAGCTTTGATTTAGGGTTTACTTCAGTCACTCTCTCTCTCTGGCCATTTGGCAGTGCGGCACTCAGCAGATTTGACTCCCTCAGCCCCTACGAAACGACGCAGCCCTAGATTCAACTCTCCGGTATCTCCTCTCTCTCTCTCTCTCTCTCTCTCTCTCTAATGAAAATCATGGATATGGGTTTGAAATCATTCTCCAGCCCCACTTATTCTGTTCGTTCTCCAGCGCCACGATATTATTTTTGATCATATTATCTGTTTTAGTTGTTTTGATTTCTCTTTTATCTGTTATGGTTTTGGTTGTTGATTTGTTTGTTGGTTGTGGATATGTATTATATATGTATTGATAATAAAAATGAGAGAAAAAAGCGAGAGTCTCATATGCCATAGATAGTAAAAATGATCAGGGAGATCGAAGTGATCGTGAGGCCGGTAGCTAATATGCACTAGATTTGTTGTTTTTTTTTTCTTTTTCCCTTTTTTTGTTGAATTTGCAAACTAGCAGTTTAAGATTTTCATTAAAGTGGGTGGGATTAATTTGGAGCTGGTTGTCACATCCTACCCGTCGACCTCCACCTGGTATTAGAAATCCTAAGAATAGGTCTGAGGTATGGTCCCACTTCACAAGAGTGCCCAATTGTGATCCCGAAAAGCCTGTAGCTACTTGAAATCATTGTCATAGGCAATGGAAATGCCATCCCAAAAGGCAAGGCACTTCGGCCATGAAAACACACATCCAACTTTGCCCCAAAAACCGTAAGAGTAATTTGGACAAGAGTCAAACATTCTTGGTCCCGGAAGTAAGAAGTGAAGGAGGGGAAGGGGAGAAGACCTTATGGATGGCCAAATATAATGAGAACAAAATTCGAGCTGCCCGTGCTAGGATGGTGATAGTGGATGAGCTACCATTTAGATGTGTTGAGGGAGAAGGGTTTTGGGAATTTGTTAAAGCCCTTGATCCAAGGTTTCTTATTCCTTCTCAATTTACCGTAATGCGTGACTGTATGAGGGTATTCTTGAGAGAGAAGGATAGCTTGAAGAAAATGTTTTTGACCACCAAACAAAGAGTATGCCTGACCACCAACACTTGGACTTCTATCCAAAATATTAATTACATGTGTGTGACCACTCACTTCATTGATAATAATTGGAAGTCGCATAAGCGGATCATTTCATTTGTTCGGATTAACGACCACAAGGGGGCAACGATTGTGAGGGAGTTGGAAGAGTGTATACTTGATTGGGGTATTGACAAAATCCTCACAATTACAGTGGATAATGCTACCTCTAATGACTCCGCTATTGATTGGTTGAGAACAAGGGAAATAGGAAGTACAGATTGTGTTGCAGGTCACGAGTTTATTCACATGAGGTGTACGGCACACAGCTTAAACCTTATTGTTAGTGAAGGTTTGAAAGATGTTGATGACTCAATTGTAAGGGTCCGAAATTTGATTAAGTATGTGAAGTCTTCTCCCCAAAGACTTGCCACTTTCAAGTCTTGTGTTGATAGATCAACAGTTCAATGCTCTAGTTTTTTGACTCTTGACGTGCCTACTAGATGGAATTCGACTTTTCTTATGTTGGACGTGGCTGAGAAGTATCAAAAAGCCTTCCAACTTTTGCTTGATGAAGATCCTTACTCACGAGTTTATTTGTCTGAGGATGGACATGGGAAAAAGGGTCTAGGAGCTCCTGGGTCGGATGATTGGGAGACCATAAGAAACTTTTCAAAGTTTCTTCAAATATTTTATGGTGTTACATTGCGCATTCCTGGTACACTATATGTCACATCAAATATTTATGTCCAATAGCTTATTGCCATTCATAAACACTTGAATAATTTTTGTGACAATAGTAATCGATGTTTGAGTTCAATGGCTTTCAGAATGAAGACAAAGTATAATAAATATTGGGGTGATCTTGAAAAAAGAAATCGGTTGTTGTTTATTGCTGCTATTCTTGATCCACGGTTCAAATTGATTACTTAAGCATATTGGTTCAAGAAAATATTGGGTGAGGAGAAGGGTGAGGAATTTGTTGCACTCCTCAAGAGTGATATGGAATATTGTATGAGGCATATGTAGAGTTTGGTGGTGGGTACGTAACTAGTGCTAACAAAACTCAGAGCGGTGAAGCTAGTGCATCAATGGGAAGTAGTAGTACTATTACAAATTATGATCCCTTGGATTTTTTGATAGAGTTCCATAAAGAGCATACAACATCCTTGATGGATTGTAAGTCGGAGTTGGAGAACATTGAGATTCCTATGGGGAGTTTTGAAATTTTAATTTGGTGGAAAGTCAACTCCACCAAGTATCCGGTTCTTGCTCTAATGGCAAGATATATCTTGGCCATTCCTATCATCACCATTGCATCTGAGTCAGCATTTAGCATAAGAGGTCATGTCCTGGATCCGTTTAGGAGTTCTTTGGCTCCTAGAACTGTAGAAGCTCTTGTGTGCTCACAAAACTGGTTGAAGTCTACTCCTATATGCTTGAGTCAAAATTATTCGAAAGCCGTTGATAATGCAGAGAGCTATAAGCTAGACTCAGGTAATGTATTTAATGATTTTTTTAAGTTCTTATATAAGTTGATTTTGACATTTTGTAATACTAATTTCCTATACTTTAACATCTTAATGTAGAATTAGCTAATTCTATGGCCAGCATACTTCGTGAAGAGGATTGACAATCTTGTTTATGGTATCTTATTTCAAATTTTCTTTTTTTCTTTTTATAAATTTATATGGTATCTTATTTCCTTACTAATTTTATTCCTTTTTTTTAGGCACAAGTTGAAAAATGACATTTTTGTAATTTGTATTGGTTCTATTATTGGAAGTTGTAAATTGTAACTTATTGATGGAATTAGAACTTGTTGATGGATGATGAGACATGATGTGATGACACGCTTTTGAGTGTATTTTCGCTGAAATAATTGTTTTTATTTTAATTAATATTTTAGTTATTTATTTTATTTTATTTGCATTTTAAAATTATTTTTAATTTAACTGATGTTGTGTTTATTTCTTTTAGTTGTTTTGTGGGTTTTAATCTCTTTTTGGCGGTTTAGTTTCGTTTCCCGGAATGAGGATCAGACCTCATCTTTTTCCCTACATCTCTTTTCCTTTTTCTCTTCTTTTTCCTTTTTCTTTTTTTCTTTTTCCTTCTTTCTTTTTCCTTTCCTTTTCTTTTTCTTCTTTTTCTTTTTTTTTTCTTCCTTTTCTTTTTCCCTCTCCCCCGCGTCGACCCCCCCCGATCTCTATCTCTCTTCTCTCTCCTCACCCACGGCCGGAGCTGTCTTCAGCCTAGACCGCCGCCGTCGACCGGCGTGGCCGACACAGCCACCGGCGTTCGGTTCGTCCACCTCCGGCGCACCACCCCACCGAAGCCCACCCCCATCCGGCCGGCCGTTTGGCCGGAAAACCCTCTTAAAGCCTCCACGGTTTTTCCTCCGATCCGCCGCCGTCGCTCCACCTCCAGCCACCATTTCTTCACCACTTCATCACCGGTCCCTTGCCGTCCTAACCCACCTATTTCCGGCCTCCAACGACCACCGGAACAGCTCCTACGAGCTAGCTTTCCTTTTTGGAAAATCCGGCCTATTTCCGACGATTCTGCCGCCACCCACGGCCAACCACCACTTCCAATAGCTTCACAATCATCCCTAGACCATTCCCTATCAATCCCAAGCCCTAGTTTGTCCCCGTTCAAAAGTGGATTTTTCACAACCCACGGCCACAGTGAATTTTCACTGTGACGTTGCTTTTTCGCCCCGTTTGCAACGCCTCGTGTTTTCTAAAATTGCCATATAGCGCTGTAAGTAGTTTTCCAAACCCTATTTTCAGATTTAAATATATATTGCTCTTTCAATTAATTAATTTGCTGGTTGGTTGATTCCGGACTGAGTCCGAGGAGTTCGGGGGTCGGATGGATGGAGGACGGAGTTGCTTGTTTTATTGTTTTATGTTGTTGGATTATTTTATTATGCATTGATATGGCATTACATGGTGCATGCACGTGTGTTTTTGTTTATGTGTGAAAAGCCTGTGTATTGGCGTAAGTGGTCTTACGGGTGCGTGTGTATCACGACCCCAAGCCGGGATGGGGTATTATCCCGGTGGAGCTCCTCTGGTCACTCGGGAGCGGAATAAACTGAGTGATGTCCCATGAGTTGTCGCTAGACGACGGGAGCGGGGGCTAGGGGTTGCTTGGCTACGAACGCGCCGGGCACGGAACCGGGCATCGCTCTACGCACCGACTCCGTGGCCCTTCGCTGGTGAGGGCTAGAGGATGCTTGGCTACGAACGTGCGGGGCACGGAACTGGGCATCGCTCGTTAGGTGTCACATGCGTGGTGGTACTCTGCGGTGTGGCACTGGAGCCAGGGTGTACGGATGACCCCTAGGGGAGGTCATGGTGCATACGGTTAAAATGTGACTTTGGCGTGTTTTCCGGAAAGGATGTGTTTTTGGGCCAAATGGGTTTTTGGCGTGTGTGGAAAACTGTGCCTTTGGGTTTTGTGCATTGGGCATGTTTCATGCATATTGTTTGAGTTCTATGTGTTTTTATCTGGTAGTGTTTGGGTTTTACTTACCTGCGGTACCATTTTTGGTTCCGTAGCTTTTGGTGCAGAGTTAGAGGACGAAGAGGAGGAGGCTGAGCCCGAGGATGCAGCTCCGCCGGGTTGCTGATGCTATGTTTTATATTTGTTTAAAACTGTATTTGTGTTTTTTGTAATATTTTATCTATGTATGTTTTAAACAGCTTGTATTACGTTAAGAAAAATTCTGGTACTTAGTTATGACTTTCGTTATCCGCTGCGTGTTCTTTCGTGCACATTTGTTGCCTTTGCACACACTTGTCACCCGTCGATGGGATGGTGACCCGGGTTGTCACCATCCGGACGTCTCGATTTCCCCGTGTTCGGGCGTGGGGATTTGGGGGCCTTCACACATGAGTTGGTTAGATAATTTGGGAGGATAGATGATGGAATCTGGATGGGTTAGATGATTGGTGTTTTTGGCTCTGTGTTATTTTGTTTTTTGTTGTTGTTGAAATGACAATAGCATGGGGATGCTAGATTTGGTTGTGTTTTTTAACTTGTAATTTTGAATGAATGATTTTATGTTTTAATTTGTGTTATGTATTTTTAATTTTAGGTTGTAATTTTGGTTATGTATTTTTAATTTTAGGTTTTAATTTTGGTTATGTATTTTTAATTTTAAGTTGTAATTTTGGTTTTGTAATTTTAATGTGTGTATTTAGTTTTAATTTAGTTTTTAATTTTGATTGCACATTTGAATTTAGTTTTTTTCTTTTTATAGTGATAGATTTTGAATTTAGTTTTATTTTCTAGTGTGATACTTTTGGTTAGATAAATTAGAAATCTCAAATTATATTTTAAAGAAAGATTGATATAGAACCCCAAATCCGATTAGAGTTGCAAATTGTAAAATTGAAATGTTAATTGGGTCAAGGAAAAAAGTCTAAAAAAAAGCCCAACGAAAAAGCCCAACTCCAACTCCGCTCCGACAAGTCGGAGTCCGAATCGGAGCAGAGTGAGGTGCAACTGGAGTCGGAGTCGGAGGTCGGATTCGGCCTCTGACAAAGTCGGAGGAGGCCAAATCCGACTCCAAAAAGTCGGTGCTTAGCCCTTACCCCCTCTAAAGAATCCATGGTTTGTTTAGTGAGTACCCCACACGTCTTTTCTTTTTGAATACCTTTCATTACATTTCTTTCACCGAAGGATCCAACAAAGCTAGCTCACAACACTTGCTTTTTCTTTCTCTAGCTTTTTCTCCCTTTGCTTGGAAAATAATGATCCCCGTAAGAATCCATGGTTTCTTTAGGTTTTATTTTATTTTATTTTTTATTTGTTTTACATTTTTTCACCATTTGTTTCACTATTTAAATATTTTTTAAAAATAAAAAAATCAGAAATTCATTTAAAAACTCTTACTTCATCACTAAGTTAAAAATAAAAAAATAAAAAAAAAAATTCGGTAGAGGATTTCGGTATAAATCCTATGTGAAAATAGAGTTTTCCAACTTAAAAACACCCTTTATGAGAATTTCAAGATAGAGAGGAATTGTTGGAGAGAAGTTGTCCTTATTTTCGAAATGGTCAGGTGATTATATGATAATAGACCATCAAGAGTAAAATAAAGTTGGTCATTCAAATTCAAAACTGATGGCCATAAACCCTGCATGATGTGCATATTAAATTCCCTTTTCTTCAATATGGGGTTTGTTACACATGTATGTAATAATGCACATCAACGGCTAGAAAACGGCTAATCTTTTAATTAACTTCGCATCTCTGTAACTCTTATAGACAAGACTTAATATTTCAAAAATAATTTGGATCTCCTTAATAGCGACGACGCGTATGTCGCAGGTGCCAAGTGCTCCTCATGGTGCCCAAAGCCTATTGCCTTTGCACGCAGGCGCATCGTGTGATGCGGGCGGCATGCTAGGCAGCTTTTGAAGCCCTCTTCTCCTTCACTTCAAGACAGTTCCATGGTAAGGAGGTTTTCATATAAACATCTTGTCTATTTTACAATTACTCAAAGTGGGATTCACATTTCTCCTGCACTTAAAAATCTCCATGATTTTGGATACAATAGAGATGGTTGATCGACTGTAACACTCTACTCCCCAAGTTTAAAATAAAATCTCTTATAGAAATTTTTGAGAAAGTTGAAGTGCTATTATTGAAATTGACTTAAAATAATTTTCTTTTATTCTAAAAAAACGCGCTAGGTACAAAAATTCCTTATAAAACAATTAATTTTTATTAAAAATACTTAAATCATAGATGAGAGTGCGCGAAAGCATTTATTAAAATTTCATGAAGTTTGTGCTATTAAATCATAACTTAACATCTGTGTACATGATCTAGGCTACTATTATGCCTCCCTGGACTATGTCTCGTCCTACAGTTCATAAATATTCTCACTTAGGATAGTTTAAAAATATAAAAATAAACTAAAATAAGTCGATAACTCAGTAAGAAACTCATCATAATGTATACAGACTTAACATAAGGTTTTCATAAAATATTTCTTGCTGAGAATTAAAATCATGAATGATTATAATGATGTTTATGCTATGCATGACTAATTTATCTTAACTAACTAACTAATATGATTTATCTGAATAATCAGACTAGCTAACATACTTAACCCTATGTGCAAGGTTGTGCACTGGCCTCACATCCCATGGCTGCAAGGGGAGCCGCTGATGGTATTATGGCATTCTATGGTAAACCACGCTTGAATTTATGGCTTACACATCCACCACGAAATTACATTGGTACCATGCGTCTGAATGATCATCTAATTAACTGTTCTGAGCTTATTTTACACTTGATATTATGAAAGCTTACATGTCTTATACAATGTAAGATGCATGAGATATGTAATACATATATAACTAAAATATGCGAAATAAAACATGATGAATAGCGTACTTGTAAATATCATGACATGTGTAGTACATAAATACTGGCTTTAACAATAATATATATAACTAGTTAACATATGCTCATCCTTGTTTATGATCAAGGTACTTACCTTGTTGTGTTGTTTTTTTAAATTTTTGACACATAACCGATCAAGATGCAATGAAGAGACCACGGTGGTTGTGATTAGGAGGGAGGAAGAGATGATGGTGGCCTTGCCGTGTTTCTTAGTAGGGGAAGATGAGGCTACGACATGTTGAAGGTAAAAAGAGAGCTTGTTAAAGTGGCAAAATTGCATAATTAACTAGCTAAAGTGACTAAATTATTTAACAAAAAATGAGTTAAGCACTTGAGTATGCTGTTGATTAGTCAATTGTTGAATTATGATATTTTTGCACCTAAAAAGATTTATAATGCAGCTATTCCACCTTAGAATATTAATACTCTAATTTTACTCATTTCATATCTTACTTAAATATTGCAGGGCATTTACGGAAAGAAATATATATATGTATATATATATATATATATATAGAGAGAGAGAGAGAGAGAGAGAGAGAGAGAGAGAGAGAGAGAGAGAGAGAGTCTGATGCCATGAATGAGGGATCCGGGAGGAAATTAAGGAATTGGTTAATTGGTTTAGGGGAACCCATCTAATGGGAACCAATAGATGGCCACACGGCAGCAGTGCATGACTATGTGCTGGAAAATTAAAGGAAAAAGGCACTCGCATGAAGCAGGTAACGCTGCAACAAGAAGCACGTTGGACCTCAACGCAGGGCAGAGACTCAAGGTGTAGAGCAGATCATGCACGGACAAAAGGGGCATTTTCGATTTTTTACGGGGATTTTCATTCTTCATTTTTTTTTCTTGTTTATTAGCTGGGTTCAGACGGTGCTAGAGTATTTATTATTTCATTCTCGTTTTTATTTTTTTGGAGGTTTTTGGCTCTAGTAGTTTTTACGTTCCTCTTTTCGGTAGTGGTAGCTTAGTTTTTCTTTTGGTTATTTGGGACTCAGCCAAATGTTATCTTTTTTAGCTTTACTTTTCATTTTTCTGGACTTTTTCGGTTATGGGTTCCAGACCCTTGTGAGTAGGCGAATATTGTTCTTCATCTTCTTTTGGGAGTATATTCTGAAATGGAGATGGGGCATTTGGATTCAAATAAGTTAGGCTAACTCTTCAACTTGAGCTACGGGTTGTTGATTTCCTTTGTTCAAACTACCAATTGAAGTAAATTAGTTTTATGGTTTCCATTCTATTGAGCTGCAAATAGATATTTGAGACTAGAAATTCCTGAAACTCTTGTTCTTATTCTGCTATTGACGTAAGGCATAGTAGAAGCTTGGTAATCTTTTCAAGGTTTCTCATGGTTAGAGCTTCATAGTGAATCTGTTTGCACTCTATATGTCATGAGACTGGCGGCTGGGAGTACAAAAGAATGGATGAGCAGAGGCGTCGGTGGAAGAAACAGAAAAAGCAAGTGAAGAAGAGAAGAAACTAAAGTAATCTGAAGTGTCTTAAGGGTTCTGAAGTGAAGATGCGAAGTCTGTCCTAAGTGGAAGCTGAACGACACCGTGTTGTGTGTGTGTGTTAATTCCAGATTAAGCTGGACGTGTGGTGTGTGTGTGTGTTGAAGTGTGTGTGTGTTCACTGAACGCAGCGTTTGGGATATGCCCAAACGGTGCGTTTTGTTTTACATAGCTGGGCATTTCTTTTGAGTTAGTTACCAGCCTATATTTTACATTCCAACCTGTTTTACATTCCACGTGTTTCAATTCCATTAGTTCTGTTAGTAGTGGTTTTACATCCATATGTAAGCCAAAAAATGGCAGAGAAGGACATCAGAATATTTTGGGAAAAAAGTAGAATTTGTAGTCTTGTAAGGAGGTTGATTCTCCCTCGAAGAGGATCCTTATCAATGCAACGTTGTCGCTGAAACCTTTCATCAAACAGGTTGTCTGCCTTTCCTTTTCCATTGTATTTGCATGCTCATTCTTCATTCAATCTCTTCCCACCTGCGTACAACAGCCCAGAAGGAGTAATTAAGAAGGATCATAACATTGGTATCAGTAGTCACCCGATCCTACCATCAACCTACAATACAACCCAAACAGCATCCCAGCCAACCCAAACAGCCTCACAGAACAACCAAACGACCTCCCTTACAACCCAAAACCATGGCTGAAAATACAAGATCCAAAACTCAACTCATAGAGGCCTTACAAGTTCAAGTAGAGCAACACCAACAGGAATTTATTCCAATGAAAGCTGAAATCAGTGAGCTCAAAACTGATGTTCAAGAAATTAAAGATATGCTACGTACCTTGATGAACCGACAGAACCAGCCACCACATCCTCCACTTTTTAACCATGAAGCCAACTTTGAAGTGGAAAATCATGACCCAAGAAGAATGAATTCCAGAGGGGTCAAGCTGGATTTTCCCCATTTCCAAGGACTCAATCCAGCCGCCTGGCTTTTTAAAGCCAACCACTATTTCGACTTCCACCAAACACCAATGCCTCAACGACTATTGATGGCCTCTTACCATATGGAAGGAGACGCTCTCGTATGGTTCGAAAATGTTGTCGATGGGGGGTTATGTCGTGATTGGGACACTTTTTCCAGAGCATTGCTGTTGCGTTTTGGACCCACGGCCTACGACGATCCAATGGAGGCACTGATGAGGCTGAAACAAACCACTACGGTTGAGTCTTACATGAGCCAATTTGAAAGGTTGGCCAACCGCCTACGAGCTCTCTCGGATAATCATAAGTTGAGCTGTTTTCTTTGTGGTTTGAAAGATGAAATTCGAATCCCGGTACGTATGTTATGCCCTGTGAATTTAAATGCAGCATATGGATTAGCAAAAATGCAAGAAGAATACATTCCAAGCATCAGAAAAATTGCTAGATCAATGGGGGAAAGAACCACAGCCATGGGTGGGGGAAATTATTCCACTAGCTCTTATTCGAGCGACTATTCTAACAAATGGAAAAAACCTATGGGGGGCGCTAAACCAATTTCTTCTGAACAAATGAATGAAAAGCGACGCAAGGGCCTATGTTTTAATTGTGATGAGAAGTGGAATCCACAACATACTTGTAAAACTCCTCGCATTTACCTCTTGGATGTAAATGAGCAAGTATGTGAGGAGTTGTGTGAGGAAGAGGAAGTGCTACCAATGGTCGGAATGGATGACAAAACAGTGCTGGAAAACAAAACTACACCAACCAGCAGCAAGGAAGAGCTGGAAATTTCCTTGGCTGCCATAGCGGGAACCCCCACGGTGAGTACAATGCGTTTACTTGGGAGTCTTTGTGGTGAACAAGTGGTGATCCTTATAGATTCAGGCAGCTCCCACAATTTTTTAGATTCAGCATTAACAGCAAAGTTGCAGCTGCCTGTGGATTATTCAGTGAACTTGAAAGTTAGAGTGGCAAATGGCCAATCTCTTAACAGTGAAGGCATATGCCGGACAACCCAGCTAAAAGTGCAAGGTAATTTGTTAAAACCCCCCCTTCATTTATTAGAGTTGGCTGGTTGTGACATTGTGCTTGGAGTCCAATGGCTAGAGACCTTGGGTCCCATAACTTGGGATTTTTCAAAACTATTAATGACCTTTATGTGCGAAGGCAAAACCATTGAATTCAAGGGGATGAAGTTGAACTCCTCGGTTGTCGAGGATGGTCCAAAGTTATTAAAAGCAACTTTGGCTAAGGGGAAGGGCATTCTTTTACAGATTATAGGTGAAAGGGAAGTGAAGGAACATTCTGCAGTGGTGGAAGGGCAATTTTCTGAACTGTTAGAAGACTTTAAAACCGTATTTGATGAACCCCAAGGGTTACCCCCACCCCGTTCTCATGACCATCAAATAATCCTTAAAGAGGGCACTCAACCCATCACAAATAGACCCTACCGATACCCTTATTACCAGAAAACAGAAATTGAAAAGATTGTGGCTGAGTTATTGGAATCGGGAGTGATTAGACCCAGCTCTAGTCCTTTCTCCTCCCCTGTTTTGCTGGTCCGTAAAGCCGATGGAAGTTGGAGGCTTTGTGTGGACTATAGAGCACTTAATAAGGAAACGATGAAGGCAAAATTTCCTATCCCAGTTATTGATGAGTTGCTGGATGAACTTTTTGGCTCGGTGATTTTTTCCAAGCTCGATTTAAGATCGGGCTATCATCAAGTGAGGGTAGTGCCAAGTGACATTCCTAAAACAGCTTTCCGTACCCATGATGGACATTACGAATTTTTAGTAATGCCTTTTGGCCTCACCAACGCTCCAGCCACATTTCAAGGGTTAATGAACGATGTTTTCAAACCTTTTTTGCGGAAATTTGTGCTTGTTTTTTTTTATGACATCCTGGTGTATAGTAAGTCCAGGGAGGAACATGCAGGTCACCTAAGAGAAGTTTTAAACATGCTGAAACAACACTGCTTGTATGCGAAGAAATCTAAGTGTCGGTTTGCGGTTGATGAAGTTGACTATTTGGGCCACATTATTAACAGTAAGGGGGTAATGGCTGATCCTTCTAAGATTACTTCAATGATAGAATGGCCTGAACCTAAGAATGTGAAGGCCTTACGAGGTTTCCTAGGGCTCACGGGGTACTACCGGAAATTCATCAGGAATTATGGTCTCATCGCAGCTCCTCTCACCTCATTACTCAAGAAAAACTCTTTTTCTTGGAACATGCAGGCCAGTGAGGCATTTACAGCCTTAAAGCAAGCTGTTTCACACCCACTAGTCCTAAAACTTCCTGATTTTAGTAAGCCATTTGTGATTGAGTGTGATGCCAGTGGAAAGGGCATCGGGGCAGTGTTAATGCAGGCTGGACAACCTATTTACTACCTCAGCCAGGCACTTAAGGGCTGGGCGCTCTCACTATCCACCTACGAGAAGGAGTTATTTGCCTTAGTAACAGCGGTGCAAAAATGGAGGCCATACCTTCTTGGGCAACCATTTATCATTAAAACGGACCAGCAAGCACTTAAATTCCTGCTCGAACAGCGGGTAGGAACTGAGGCACAACAAAGGTGGATTACTAAGTTGATGGGGTACGATTTTATTATTGAATACAAAAAGGGAAAAGAAAATAAGGTGGCAGATGCTTTGTCAAGGAAGGAAGGTGAGAGTCAAGAGGCAACTTACTCGGCTATGATATCCGTCCCCACCCCACTTTGGATTGAAGAATTGAAGAGGAGTTACCAAGACTCTACGGAGTTGACTGAATTAATTCAAAAGTTGCATGATAATAAGGAAGTTCCTAAGGGGTTATCCTTGCAACAAGGGTTGTTGGTTAAAAAAGGGAGACTAGTGGTGGCTCCCAATTCAGATTTTAAACAAAAGGTTTTGCAGTACATTCACAACAGTCCCCAAGCGGGTCACTCGGGGTACTTAAAAACATATCACAGGGCGAAGCGTGATTTTTATTGGAAGGGCATGAAGCGAGACATCAAACAGCTGGTACGAGAATGTGAGACTTGCCAAGCCGTGAAGTATGAAACGACATACCCTGCTGGGTTGTTACAACCCTTGCCCATTCCTAACCAGCCCTGGACTGACATCTCCCTTGATTTCATCGATGGCTTGCCAAGTTCTAAGGGATTCAGCGTGATATTTGTAGTGGTGGACAGATTTTCAAAGTATGGTTACTTTATAGCCTTGGCCCATCTTTACACAGCCCAAGGGGTAGCTGAGGAGTTTATGAGGAATATTTTCAAGCTGCATGGATTTCCTAAGTCCATAGTATCAGATAGGGATCCTATTTTTCTAAGCTCGTTCTGGCAAGCCTTATTTCAGTCTCAAGGAACTTCTCTAGACTTCAGCTCGGCCTATCATCCCCAAACTGATGGTCAAACCGAGGCCCTCAATAAAGGTTTGGAATGTTACTTGCGCTGTTACGCAGGGGCAAAACCTAAGGCATGGTCACTATGGTTACCCATGGCAGAGTGGTGGTATAATACCACCTATCACACAGCCACAAAAATGACCCCATTTGAAGCAGTTTATGGCCATCCTCCCCCAACCCTACTGTCCTATATCTCCGGAACAAGCAAAAATGCCACAGCGGATCAAATGCTCAAAGACAGGGATAGTGTGATACAATTGCTAAAAAGTAATCTCAGTGAAGCTCAAAACCGTATGAAACACTATGCAGACAGGAAAAGAACAAAAAGGCAGTTTGATGTCGGTGATTGGGTATATTTGAAATTACAACCGTACCGACAAAAGTCCCTAGCACTACGACACAATCTCAAATTAGCCCCTAGATTTTATGGGCCTTTTCAAATTGAAGCTAAGGTGGGATCAGTAGCTTACCGATTGAAGCTCCCGGAGTCCTCCAAGATCCATCCGACATTTCACGTGTCTTGTCTCAAAAGGAAGATCGGCTCTCAAGTTCCCATTTTTCCATCCCTACCACCAACAGACCACACGGGTGAAGTAAGACCCGAACCAGAAAAAATATTAGAGAGGCGAATGAAGAAGATGGGAGAGAGAGCAGTTACCGAAGTGCTTGTCAAATGGGTGGGCTT
Organism: Carya illinoinensis; assembly: GCF_018687715.1. Lineage (NCBI taxonomy): Eukaryota > Viridiplantae > Streptophyta > Magnoliopsida > Fagales > Juglandaceae > Carya > Carya illinoinensis. The sequence goes on along the minus strand of NC_056767.1, from coordinate 8,324,348 downwards.
AACCGTGGAAGATAGCACCTGGGAGGTGTTGTGGCGTCTCCAAGGACTTTACCCGCACCTTGTGGGCAAGGTGCTGTAAAGGGGGGAGTTTTGTCATGAGACCGGCGGCTGGGAGTACAAAAGAATGGATGAGCAGAGGCGTCGGTGGAAGAAACAGAAAAAGCAAGTGAAGAAAAGAAGAAACTAAAGTAATCTGAAGTGTCTTAAGGGTTCTGAAGTGAAGATGCGAAGTCTGTCCTAAGTGGAAGCTGAACGACACCGTGTTGTGTGTGTGTGTTAATTCCAGATTAAGCTGGACGTGTGGTGTGTGTGTGTGATGAAGTGTGTGTGTGTTCATTGAACGCAGCATTTGGGATATGCCCAAACGGTGCGTTTTGTTTTACATAGCTGGGCATTTCTTTTCAGTTAGTTACCAGCCTATATTTTACATTCCAACCTGTTTTACATTCCACGTGTTTCAATTCCATTAGTTCTGTTAGTAGTGGTTTTACATCCATATGTAAGCCAAAAAATGGCAGAGAAGGACATCAGAATATTTTGGCAAAAAAGTAGAATTTGTAGTCTTGTAAGGAGGTTGATTCTCCCTCGAAGAGGATCCTTATCAATGCAACGTTGTGGCTGAAACCTTTCATCAAACAGGTTGTCTGCCTTTCCTTTTCCATTGTATTTGCATGCTCATTCTTCATTCAATCTCTTCCCACCTGCGTACAACAGCCCAGAACGAGTAATTAAGAAGGATCATAACACTATAGACATTTAGATTTGGCAAAATATCTGGTTTTAATTCTTTTATTTTCCAATTGTTAATACTTGAAATGGATTGACAATTGAGTTATAGAGCTTGAGAAGTAAATCAGAGTTTGAGATAGGATGAGACAGTCCCATAGCCCAGGTGTTTGATATATTGTCTCTTAGGTATTTATATTTCTGCAATCTTTATTTTTCTTGCGCTTATTTCTCTAGAATTTATTTCTTTACTCATTTCTTTTAATATTACAAGCATTCAAAAAATTATTTAGTTAAAAAAATAAAGAAAAGATCCAAACCATTCTTCATTAATACACTCCATATCAGTGCATAAAGACACTTTTCTTGTTTCTTTTTTTAGTTGTGTAAGTAGCCCATTTCACTAACAAGTTCCTCACACAAACACAACTCATTATATGATTGCTCTTCATGAACATTGTTGTCCTTATGGAAATGACATTAGAACTCATCCATATACTACTTTAATAACTTCTGCACTTGGAAGACAGATTTAGAAAGCCATCAGAGCTAAGAACTAAATGCCTAGGTTTGAAAAGGTATGTGAATGTACAGTACATGAGACTCTATTTATAGGATGGTATGGGTCAGGTTTAGGAGTTTTAAGGTGAAGATGATTCTAGAATTGTAATCTTAGTGTGTTTGAAATTAAAGACATACTCTAGTAGTTCATTTGATGTTGGATTGAGAGTGACTAAGACTGTGTAACAGACTTCAATCAATGATATTTTAAATTGAAATAAATTTCTAATAGTCGATTAAAAAGAGTCTAACTCCTTCAATAAATAATAAATGGAATTCAACCTAGTTATTGAGTCTAATTAAAACTCATAATCAACCTTAATAATTTATCACTTGTAGGCTTATCCAATATGATCCAATATTAAATATAATTTATGCCTTATAAAAATCATTAATATTCCAACTTTAAAATTATTAGGTTAGGTCATTACATTGATTCTCTATCAATGCACAAGATTTTATTTAAACATATAAAAAAAATGAAATACTAAATTATTACATTATTATTTAAAATACCCAAAATAATTTTATTATTTTAATAGAATCTAACTTGATGAAGTGAATGTCGACAGAATTGCAAGGATCAATATCCCTTAATTTTGACAGGCAATTGTTGCTCATTATCATCAATTCTCCTATAAAAATAAATAAATAAATAAAAAGAGGAAGATTTAACAGGCAAGTTTATATCATATAGTGTTTCTTGCTAAGGAAAGTGCGTGGAAATATCATCAAAGACCTTTCATTGTATTGTCTTTATTACCACAATAAATCCACTTAATTTATCGATATTAAGATTAATAAAAAAAGGATTGAAGACAAAAGATTTCCTACCACTTATGATTACTAATCCAATAAAAAGAGAGAGAAAAAGAAAAAAGAAGAAAAGACTTCTCATCTTTTACTGGTTATCGATTTTGTCAAAGGCATTTATATACGCTAAGAACTCCTAGATCGAAATTCTGAGGGAACAAAACCCCAGGGTCTGCATAAATTTCCTAAACAACTTGAAGCTTCAAAGAGAAACAGACCATTTATTATTATTATTAATAGAATAAAAAATAGGTACCCGTACGTTCTGTATACATGTAACGTGTTTGGTGGTCATGTTATTAATTTCTACTTAGGCAATTCAAATTGCTATACATTGCATATGTTTCATAATTTTATAGAATTGGCAGTCGACATATAACTGCTGCTCTTTGTTTTAAAGTGATTTTCACTCGTCCCGATTGGACAATTTTACTTTGCCGCCTAGCATGTACCCCTTTGTCATGCCCCATTGCATTTGTAACTTTTTTTTTTTTTTAATATTTTTTAAACATTTTTAAAAAAATAAACAAAAGAAATAGACACAATCAAAATGAAGATGCAAAATATAGACAAAATAGCATTTTCTTTCTCGAATAGAGGAATCAAGAACGCGCCTTGCACGTACCGTCCGCGCCCCATGTAAATGATCCCACACCCTTGGCAAGAAAATCTAGCCATATTGTGAGCATTGTGAGCGTGAAACGCAAGGCAGTACTGAATTTCAACACCTGGCCATCAACTTGACTTCTTACCCAAAAGTGAAGACGTACAAGTATAGTGAGCATTTTTCATCCCCATGTGAGAAAGAAGACAACCCACTAAAATACATCCATCTATGCTGCAAGCATGCATGCATACACACATATATATATACACATATATAACGGTACCAATAGCAAAACTATCAACTCACCTCTGTTAGAAGCAGTTTCTACTTCAGCCATTATTCATGGCGCATTCATCATCTTCATTCTGCATTCAGTATTTTTTGTTCCTCTGTTGCTTTGTCTCGTTGATCACCTTTGTGGTTGGCGCAGGGAATGAGACTGACAGGTTGACCTTGCTCGACTTCAAGGCCAAGATAACTCATGACCCACTTGGTTTTCTGAGCTCCTGGAATGATAGCATCCATTTCTGCAGCTGGCAAGGTGTTACTTGTGGTCGAAAACATCATGACAGGGTCACAAAATTGGACGTGCAATCCCAAAATCTGGGGGGCTCCATATCACCACAAGTAGGAAACTTGAGTTTTCTTAGGGAACTAATCCTCTTAAACAACAGCTTTATTCATATAATCCCTCCAGAAGTTGGGCATCTGCGCAGACTGCAAATCTTGGCATTAGGCAACAACAGTATCAGTGGCCAAATTCCAAGCAATATATCTGGTTGCACCAATCTCATCTCCATCGGAGTTCATTATAATAAACTATTTGGAGAAATCCCAGCAGAGCTTTCCACCTTGCCCAAACTCCTACATTTGTCTCTTTACAATAATAACCTAACAGGAAGAATCCCACCTTCTTTCGGAAACTTATCTTCTCTCAAAATATTGGATGCTGTTTATAATAACTTGGGGGGGAGTATTCCTGAATCTTTTGGCCAGCTGACGAAAGTTATATTTTTGAGTTTGGGTTCAAATAGATTTGTTGGTATAGTTCCTCCATCAATCTTTAATCTCTCTTCTATCACAGTCTTTGATGTAGGAGACAACAAATTACATGGGAGTCTTCCTTGGGACATGGGCATCACCTTACCCAATCTTCAACAATTTTCCATTTTTGGAAATCAGTTTTCTGGATCTATCCCTGTTTCAATAGCTAACGCTTCATATCTATATGACCTGTATATGCACTCCAATAAACTCACTGGAAAAGTTCCCTCTGTAGGAATGCTGTACAGACTTGAAATGTTTTCCATTCACTCCAATCTCTTTGGACATGGTGGAAGAAATGGCTTGAGTTTTCTTTGCTCTCTCACTAATGCCACAAATCTCAAGGCATTGTCTATAGGTAATAATAACCTTTGCGGTGTGTTACCTAATTGCATTAGCAACTTCTCGACTACTCTTACCGTATTGGCTATAAGACAAAATAGAATATCCGGAAGCATCCCAAGAGGCTTAGGAAATCTCATCAACTTGGAGTGGATGGATATTGGCATGAACACAATATCAGGTAATATTCCCTCTGAGATCAGCTATCTTGGGAAGTTAAGAATTTTGGGTTTATTTGCAAACAATCTCTCAGGGAACATTCCACCCTCACTAGGAAACTTAACACTATTGATACAGTTGTATTCAGGAATGAATAATCTTCATGGAGCAATCCCTCCAAGCCTTGCTAAGTTCCAAAATTTGGTGGAATTGGATCTTTCTAGGAATAAGCTCAGTGGTGTTATTCCTCCACATGTCATGGGTCTAATCTCATTCTCACTAATTGATGTGGACTTGTCTGCAAATCAATTTACTGGTATCCTCCCCACGGAAATAGGAAACTTGAAAAATCTAGAAAGTTTAGATATTTCTGAGAATAAGTTATTTGGTGAAATCCCAGCAAGTCTTGGCGGCTGTGTAAAACTTGAAGTTCTTCGCATGAGAAAAAACTTCTTCCAAGGACCTATACCTTCATCATTGGAATCATTAAGAGGTATTGAACTTTTAGATCTTTCTAACAACAATTTGTCTGGAGAAATTCCAAAATTTTTGGAACGTCTCAATTTCTTGCAGCAATTGGATCTATCTTACAACTATTTTGAGGGTGGGGTACCAACAAAAGGAGTTTTCAGTAATGCGAGTGCAACTTTAGTTAAGGGAAATGGTGAGCTCTGTGGTGGGATAATGGAGTTTCAGCTTCCTAAATGTAAATTCAAAAAATCCCAGAAGGGGCAGAAGCTGACCCTTACCTTGAAGTTGATAATCTCTCTAGTTGCCGCACTTCTTGGAATCACTTTGGTTTTGTTGTGTCTACTTTTTTCTCTAAGAAAGAAGAGAAAAGAAAACCCTTCAAGAAACTCAGAAAATTCTCTTCTGAATGTATCTTACCAAAGTCTCCAAAAAGCGACAAACGGGTTCTCCTCGGCTAATTTAATTGGTCTTGGTGGCTTTGGGTCTGTGTATAAAGGAATTCTTGATCAGGATTCACGTACAATTGCTGTCAAGGTCCTCAACCTCTTGCACCATGGAGCTTCTAAGAGTTTCATTGCTGAATGCGAAGCCTTAAGAAATATCAGACATCGGAATCTTGTAAAAGTACTTTCAGCTTGTTCAAGTGTTGACTTTCAAGGTCATGATTTCAAGGCTTTGGTGTATGAATTCATGGTAAATGGCAATCTAGATGAGTGGTTGCATCCAAATCCAAAAACAAATGATGATGAGGCTCTAGAGAAACCACAGAGTTTGAGTCTTCTTCAAAGGTTGAATATTGCCATTGATGTTGCTAATGCATTGGAATATCTTCATCATCATTGCGATAAACCGATTATTCACTGCGATCTTAAGCCAGGAAATGTTCTTCTCGATGAAGAAATGACTGCACATGTTGGTGACTTCGGCTTGGTGAGATTTCATATTGAGTGCACACAAGATTGTTCAACTGATCAATCAAGCTCCATTGGAGTAAGAGGAACAGTGGGTTATGCTCCTCCAGGTATTTTCTTTTCTTAGATCACATTTTTTCTTTCATCTCAAGTTCATTACAAATTCCAAGACTATGTACTTACTCTCATTTTCCTTTCAAACAAACATGCTATATGTGAATATACAGAGTATGGTATGGGAAATGAGGTATCAACATATGGTGATGTATACAGTTATGGCATACTCTTGCTAGAGATGTTCACAGGAAAAAGGCCGACTGATGACATGTTCAAGGACAGCTTTATGCTACATGAATTTGTCAAAGCGGCTTTGCCTGAACGACTAGTTGATGTTATTGATCCTATTCTTCTTTGGGAAAGAGAAGATCATCAGTATGGAGAGACAAGAACGAATGAAACTCCCAATTATCAGAGTCAAATTACAATTAGTTCCAAAATCAGAGAAGGCTTGAGTTTGATACTTGGAATTGGAGTAGCCTGTTCCATGGAATTTCCAATGGAAAGGATGAACATCAAGGATGTCTTGAAAGAGTTGCATTCGATTCAAGAAAAAACTTCTTTGAATTAGTATTGCACTAAGAAAGAACTAAAGGGTCGATTGATTAGCAGTATTACATTTTGCTTAGAGGAAATAAGAAGCAATTTTACTTTTTTGTTGTCACATAATATCTTCTGTTTTTATAAGTAGTTCAATTTCATTAGAAAGATAGGGAGGGATGCAATCCTTGAATTTACGGCGACAACATATCCATCACTTAGTTTGAGTCATAAATTTACGAGAAGAGTAATGATTTGTACAAATTTCAAATATACAAATATCGTGCAGGTTTTTTGTAAAAAAAAGTAGACACCACCATGAAAAAGTACAAAAAAAATCATTTATTCAGGTGAAATCCATCTATTTACAAAGAGATTGCATAAAACGTATATATCTAATAGTTGTCTACAATCAATAACCTAGAGCAACCCCAAGGAAGGGTCTTGCATCGGGACTGAGGCCTCCCTGAAAAACCAAACCTGTAGAGTCTAGCTCGTCATTTTGCCTTATTTCTCATCTTCTTTTCTCTTTTTGCTGTCTCCGCTCCTTTTTGTTATTTTCGCAAGACAATTGTTAGGTACATACAAATATTACGTTGAAAATAAATTTATAAATTGACGTATTTTTATTGAATTTATTATATCTATTTTATAATAAAAATAACTTTACAATCAGACTTATTATATCAACCTATATCATTTTATGATTTTCTTTTATATAATTCTTTTGTTGTTAAAATATTTTCTTTTCGGTAATCATTAGTACCTACTTATTTGATTTAGAAATAATATTTAGTGTTTGTTAGCTAGGTTAAGCTACAAAATGGTAACGAGTTTAGAAACGTTATTTTATATATATTTGTCTTTCGTGGAGATATCATTAATAATACGATCTACGTAGGTAGGTACTAGTTAATCTATGGCACCGGTGCGTTTCACCTACAATGGAATTCAGTGGAAAAATATATTTTACTACAGTTTTTAATATATTTTTCATGAGTTGGGCTTGCAGTAAAAATGCATATGTGTTGTAGTGCAACCTCATGATATTTGAGTACCAAGGTTGGCGTTTGCATTTTGCACGCTACAAGGTAGGTAGGTGCTAGTTGATCTATGGCACCAGCACTGCTTCAAGGGCAGAAGGTAACCTTGTAGTTAGTTCCAGTACCATTGCATGTAAATGTGCTAGTTACGTCATCCTTAGGATAACTATAAGCATCATGGCAACGAGTCTTGAAAAATTTGGAATGGTTCGTAGGACCGCAACTTTCAGAATTACAACAATATTAATCGGTCTTTCTCCCATCTGTCTTTCTCCAAAGGATCCTTTTTTTAAAATTTATATTCCAAACCATGAATTGCAACAACTTTATTTCTCCCATGCATTTGTCTTTCTCCAAAGGATCCAACACTTGCTGAGAAGAATCCATGGTTTTAGCGAGTACCCATACGTCTTCTCTTTTTAACTACCGTCCACTACATTTCATTCCATTTTTATCTCAGTTGAGTCACTACATAAGTAGATAAAAAGTATACACAATAAGGGAGATTTGGATAGTGAATTGAAATAAAATGAGATGTGAAGCAATGAAAGTTAAATAAATATTATTAGAATATTATTTTTATTTTAAGATTTGAAAATATTGAATTATTTATTATAATTTATTTAGAAGTTTAGAAAAATTATAATAATTTGTTGAGATGAATTAAGATGATTTTATTATTGTACCGAAATGAAAAGCTCACTATCTGTTGTTTGCGGGAATTACCATTCACATGCTGTGGCTTGCGAAGAGTATGATTATCGCCCATGGGGTCAAAAGAGGGCAGAGTCTACTTATTATTTTTGCACATTATACACCATATCTTATTTAATTTTTTTTTCTTATAATAAATATGTAATATATAGATAATAAATAGAACAATTCAATAAATTTAATAAGAATAATAAAAAATAAAAATAATATTAAAATAAATAAAGTATATTATGTCTAGCGATGAGTAACATCTCTCTATCAACGTATGGCGCAAGTAGACAAGGAAGCATGGAAATCAAAGTCGTTCGAGACCCACGCGTTATCACTTGAAGCTAAACTTTGATTCACACGTCCGTTATACCCGTGGCATTGAAGGAAAACTTGTCGTCAGTGTCTGTCTTTCCCCGATGGATCCAACAAAGTTCACAACACTTGCTTTTCCTTTTTATAGCTTTTTCTCCATTTGCTCGGAAAATTGAAATGACCTTGAGAAGAATCATGAAGGATTTTTTAGCGAGTACCCACAGGTCTTTTCTTTTTGAATACCGTTCGTTACATTTCCTATAATTTTTATCTTAAAAGGAGTCAAGTCAAACTTGCACTTATCTGGAATTGGAGTTTACGTTTAGGTAATTTTCATTTGCTCAAATTTGGACTTTTTTGGTTGCTAATATCTTTATAAAATTTTTATACATATATCAATTATTATATTCATGAAGATTGAAATAACATGCTTACGATATTCTCTTTAAATATTCCTCCTACCTACCTCTTTAAATATGTACGATATTCTCCTTATAAACATACAGATAGTACATGAAGTCGATTCCAGCTGAAATATATACAAATTTCGATCGTGAGAAAAAGGAAATTCACAAACAGCCTCTTTAATTTATATAGACAATTCGAACCGACTCAAGATAATTTATAAGGTAGTGTAAACACGTGTTTTCTTTTTGAATACCTTTCATTACGTTTCTTTCAGCGAAGGATCCAACAAAGCTCACAACACTTGCTTTTTCTTTTTATAGCTTTTTCTCCCTTTGCTCTGAAAATTGAAATGACCCTAGTAAGAATCCATGGTTTCTTTAGTGAGTACCCCACACGTCTTTTCTGTTTTAATACCTTTCATTACATTCTTTCACCAAAGGATCCAACAAAGCTCACAACACTTGCTTTTTCTTTCTCTAGCTTTTTCTCCCTTTGCTTGGAAAATAATGACCCCCGTAAGAATCCCATGGTTTCTTTAGTGAGTACCCCACACGTACGTCTAGCTACCGAATTTTTTTATTTTTTTTTAGCTTAATGATTAAGTAAGTATTTTTAAATGAACATATATTTTTTTTTAAATCTTATTTAAATAACTTTATAAAATGATGAAATAAAAAATAAAAATAAAATAAAATTAACTGATTGTGATCCTCTAGACGTAGCAATGTCATTTCTTTTAATTTTATCTAAGACTGAGAGAGTCAGTGAAACCTGCACTTATCTCGAGTTGGAGTTTATGTTTTGAAAAAATTCATTTCCTCCATCGTCAATATTATTTTATAAATAATAGAAAATAATAATAAATAATATATGAATAATAGTAATTAATTTATAAATAATAATAAAATAGTCTAATAATATCTGAAAACAATTATATTCAAATAACGTACCATACTTTGGATTAGGAACTTTATTTCCTCTACCTCTTTAAATATATTCGATATTCTCCTTATAAACATATAGATAATATTATTAAAATAATAAATACAAATTTTTTGAGTTTATTTAAACTTAAAAGCTTTAACCAAGTCGATTTCGGCCGAAATATATTCAAAATTCGATCCTAAAAAGAAATTCACGAACAGCGTCTTTAATAGACAATTCGAACCGTACTCAAAATTTGTTGCTTGCAGGAATAATTTACATGCACATCATGATGTGGATCGCCCATGACCAAGGAAGAACGGATATTTGTTCCCATGGAGAAGATTGGGGGGAATCACATGATTTACTTCGGGCTATAAACTTTGATGTAGTCGTTCGGTATAATTTTCATATGTCACGTTGATAGGAAGCTTCTCCGCTTTTATCACGTAATCTAATATTGAATTAACTTTAAAATAATATGAAAAGATTAATCATTTTAATAAATATTAGACGAGTGGCAAGTTACTCCACCTTCATATTCCCTCTCTGATGTCTCTCTCTCTCTCCCTTTGTATGCGGTTTCAGCTCTCTCTAAATAATCCTCTCTCCTTGCAAAGCCTGCCAACTGCAACCAATGGAGGCTGCTGTGCCACAAGCCCAACCACACAACACCATTCAATTGAGCCTACTAATTATTTGGATAAATTAAATTATTTAAATTAATACGAATTTTGAGAAAAAAATTTTGGGCTTTTGTTTTTAACAAACATCTCTATAAAATTTTTATATACATATATAAATTATCATATTACGAAGAATTCAAATAACATGCTTAGAATTTGAAAAAATTGACACACGTATTCTTTACTTGAAATTAAAAAATTTCAAACAAAAAAAGAAAAAAAGAAAAACCTTCTTTATGACAAGAATTAATAATAAACCTATGGCAATCACTCTTTGAAGCTATTTTATAGTTCACTTTATAATTAACCTATAGCCACTTCATTAAAAATCATCTCAATTTTATATAACTATCCTCAATTTGAAATAGAATTATAAAATAATTGTTAAAAAAGGCTTCAAGCTTTTTATTTTTTTACTTTTTAATGGCAAAGCCTATCTCTTGTTAAGAAGTTTTACTTATAAGTTGTTTGGATAACACAATTAATAAAGTGTTTACATAACATAATTTAGTTTAGAAGATAAATTTTAAAATTTGAATCTAACAAGCCAAGACTTACAATTTAAGTGATGTGAATGATGTACTCTACGCACCAACTTGAGGTGGCGACGAAGAGGTCTTGCCCGGAGGATGAGGTACTGATCACCCTGAGTTGGAAGGCTCTAATGTTGGTTCGGGGCAATGTGAGTCTTCTGCCCAAGAGACCGTGGTTGCACCCTTGCCGTTCCATGATATCCCTTCTACACCTTATAAGGGAGACCAGTGGGGGGGCGTTCGGTCCCGAGCAAGATATAGAAGAGATGGAAGTGGCATTCCTTGAGGCCCTACAACACTTGGCATTCAACGCGCCCAAGGAGATCGCTACTGTGGAGCACCTCGAGGGGACCAATCACACGCACTCTGCCTCTAGAGTTGCCAATTAGGGGACCTTGTCAACTTCTGAAGGTGCTCCTTGCTAGACGAAGGGGGTCATCTAGAGTGGTACTGAGGACGACCCATGTCCCTTAGGCTTTGGTGCCATGGTTTCTGACGGCGAGGTGCCTCTTGAGCCCATCATCCTCAAGGCCTTTCTTGTGAGGACCTCATGATGCTAAGTGAGGATGGGTCTTCGACATTCTTATCTTCCTCTAGTAAGTCTGTCAAGCGGGATACCTCCCCAACTACCATCCTCGAGAAGGCTTCCCCGTGAGTTAGTTTTGTGGGCCCTAGCTCTCCTATGTGGCCCGAAGGCTAGGTAGTTAATGATGTCAGGCTCGAGGAACCCTCGACATTGCAAGTGCCCCACCTTTTTCCCTAGGGTTGCTAGGAGGCTCGGCACCCCAGGGTGGGGATGGCACTTCCATGTCTTGCCCTTTGAGGACATTGATCGATGGGGCTAAGGTTGAGGCTATACGAGAGATGACCGATCAACTTAGGAGCATCCTCTCTCTAGTGGGACTTCTCTCTCTTCATTGTCTTGATGTGATATATATGTTTTTTTTATGTTCTAGATATCTAACCACTTTCATTTAGTAAGGTCGAGAATGAAGTTGAGGCCTTGCGTAGTCTTGTCTAGTAGGCTTATCGAAAAGTGTTTAGGCTCAAGGCCATGCTAGAGCATGCCGAGAAGGCCTTTTCCATGGTTAAGGCCTAAGAGCACTGTCTAGGTACATTTCCTCATTGGTGGAGGCTAGAGAAGTGCACTGCAAATTAGATAAGCATATTGGCGAACTCCAGTTCGAGAAGGAGGTGCTTGCGGTGAAGAATGCTACACTCTAGAGAGACAAGGACAATGCCGAGGACCAGTACATATAGTTGGGTGGGTCCTATTTGCGGCTTAATGATATGATGAGGCCTTGTGAGGAACGGGTGAAGGAGCTAGAGCTCGCTGTTGCCAATGACAAACTCTCCAGGCTCTCTTCCCAATTTGTGGCGGCAAGGCAACTTTGTAACAAGCTTGGAGCCACAGGTACTTTTGAGTATTAGAGAAGTTGAGGGGGAACATGCAGGAGAACCTTCATGACAATCTTGGGACCTTGGACCAGGCCAAGTTTATGCCTAATCAGGAAGACCTTGACTCTTTGGACTACCTGGGCTAAGACTTGATGCCTAATGCCTTCCCTACTCCAACTCCCTGTCCCAAAGTTTGGAGACATTTTATTTTTTATTTTTATTTCTTTCACACTGTTTGCAAGAAGGGGACTTCGTACTTTTTAATATTTGATAGTATAATAAGTGTGATTTTGGCATCCTTTCTTCTTGTACCCACGTGCTCGTGTTCTTTTTGCCTATTGTTGGTTTTGAAATTTACGTATTCTTCACCCCGATCTGACTTAGGACTCAATCGAGCTTCTTTCATCACGGCGTGTCTCTTGCAAGAGCGCGTGTTGTCTACCAATATCCTCTTAGTGGTGTAATTGGCCACCAGCATTGTTACTAATAGGGCATCATCATGTAGGTAGATCACCCCTTCACAGTTAGCGTCATTGAAGGAAACTGTTGAGGCCTTTTGGGTTCAAGCTTATTTGGCCAGCTTCTCGATGTTGAAGACTATCTCGTATGGTTTCCTTTCATATGTGGATGTGCCTATGCTGGCAAGTCCCCTTGCTATGGTATGGATCTTGCCTAATGGCACTTTTGTTCTGCCGCGAAGACTTTCTTCCATTCTCCTCATATTCTACCTCCTCGGGCTTTCACTTTGACAAGCCTCCCATTTTGGTTCACAGCTTTCTCCAGCTACTTGCCTAGGGGTGAAAAGCGGTCGGCACATAGATGTTCGAGCATCTCTTCTCGGGTCTTTGCCATTTTCTTCCTTAAATGGTGGCAATTTTTGATTTGGTACAATAGCTGTGAGCCCTCTACCCGTGGTCATTGCCTTCCTGTGGGTGCTCCTCATCCCATGAATGCACATTCATGTTTGAGTGCACTTTTCGGGGGATTGTGCTAATGTCGCTTCTTCTCTTGTGTTGCTTCTTTTCTCGTGTTGCCCGTTCTTCACCTTGGGTTCCTTCTCATGGGTTTTCATGCTGGCGCCTCGCTTCTATTCGCTCACCGGCTCGTCTGCTCCTGTGCATCTCAGGGTGGTCAAGGCTCTGAGGGTGTCTTTGGTGTTGACGAAGTCATCGGCTTAGTCCACAAAATCTCATTGGCCAGGGTCATTCGCGCTATTTCTGCCATTAAGGGGCTTTGGGGTCAGATGTCATCGAAGAGCACTGCCAGTGTAATTTTTCCATCTTGATCATCCATGGTCATTCATTCTTTATTTAACCAATACAAGTACGCCTCCAAACTTTCTTCTTCCCATTGTATTACAGTAAAAAGGTAAACAACCAGTCACCGATCACCTTCTCTTTTAGTTGTTCATGAATTGCATTAAGAAATGCTAGCCTAACTCCTTTAATTAAGCGGTGGATAGTACCTGGCCGCAGGGCTCCAAACCATGCATGAGAGAAGCCTTTTAGCATCAGGAGAAATGCTGGCATGCGATTTCCCGGGGAAGCATGTGGGTCTTAAATGTTTTCAGATGTTCGGCAAGGTCCTTAGACTCGTCATACATCTCTATTTGTGGAGCTCTGAACTTGAGTGGAAGTGGGATGGCCATCACTTTGGTGCAGGTTCATGATGCTGAGTAGCTGGTCCATAGAGGATGATCCCTTTATTCTCTGTCATTTCCTCATTTTTGCCCATAAGGATGTGCAGCTAGTCATTCATCATCTTGCATTCTACGTCTTCGGGTTGTATCTTGCGAGTATTTTGTGACTCCCCCTCCATCCGTTTTTTTCTACTTGGTTTGGTGCCTTATCCAAACTTGGCATTCCTTTGTTTTAGCGCCTCATTCTCACATTGAAGGGCTTGCATATTTGAGGCCATTTTCTTTATGAGTTCTTCCATTTTTGTAGCTCTCTTCTCCAGGCTTGTTGATGTAGCTTCCTGCTCAAGGGCCGCTTGGGAGCGCATTGTAGCTGGAATATAAAAGGCATGTTGATTCTATTAGATCCAAATAGCTATCGATCCAATAGACACTACTAACTATTAGGACGTGTTTTGTAACGACTGGCTCTGATCCGCGCTGAGTGCCTGTAAAAGAGAAGAATGTGGTGGTTGGGTGTGTTCATGGCATTTCCAATGCCAAAGTTAGAATATATTTTGTATTGGAGAAAAGAGAGAAAGAGCTGAGAGTTAGTTTAGAGTGATTAACCTCTTCCCTTTGCCTGCTCCATCTTATTTATACCCTTGTCTCATGTGGGATATCTAGTTCCTCTGTCACTATAATGATCACCCCCTATTCCAGACGTCATGGTGTACTTGTATCTAATGTGGCCATTCTTGTTAGCGACAGGAACTCGACCTTGGTGCTAACCATTCGACGTCACATTTAATGCTGCTAATCTTGTCGGGGACAGGATCCCGACCGGTCTTTTCCTCGTTAATGCACCACATCTGAAAGGATGCGCCTGCCAAGTCATGGGCCACAGGTTTGGGTGAAATGGATTGGGCTTGGCCCGACTAGGTACAAAAATCCCATTCCAACTAGTAAACTGTATAGCACGGTCTATTCCTAATTTTTGCTCTCCAGTACATGAGGCAGACATGTTACTAACGGCTTCAAGAAGATTTCCGCCAGAGAAAAATGGCAATAGGGGTAATGTGACCAGTAGTGATTCTTTGAAATTCTCCAGTTCTCCTTGTTCCCATTTTCTTAATTTGAGTGTACCAAATTCTGAATACTCCTTGTTTCACTCCACCAAAGCCAGTGACAAACAAGCCTCTGTCTGCCTCCCATCCTTTCTTGTTCGAAGTTGGGGATAGGTGCTCGGAAGGGAAGAAAAGTCTTCACTCATCCAGAAGATATGCATACACTCTGATTGCTTCACAACCCATATCTATAGTTAAAAAAAGAAAAAAAAATGGTTATTTATAGGGGAGATATGCCAGTGCGAAAGTAGAGGCCTCCTTCCAAGCTCGTTAAAGATAAAGCAAGGTTTGTCGGTCCTTACCCATTTTGTTTCTCAAATTAATTTATTATTCTTTTACTAGTTTGGTTGGCAAGCATAATGTTGTGAATAATACTAGTATGCTACGCAATTTGCTTCTTCATTTTGACTGCTCATGCATTTAATTTTTATTTTGAATCTTTTTTCTTTTGCTTATTGATTAAGGAAGTGATTATCAATATATTGATATTTTTTTATTTTTTAAAAATATTTAAACATATTTTTAAAAAAATGATTGAAATAAAAAGCAAAAAAGAAAAGAAAAGTGCAATTTGCACTAGGGGGTACACTAAGTGGGCAAATTGAGAGGGTATAGTAGCACTACTGGTATGTTATTTAAACTGGATGGCTAATCCCTTTATAGGTACGATGAACTAGGGTGGGGGCACTATCGTTTGATGTGGGGGCTAACTTCATGTTGATCAATATTGCATTTGGTTAACCTGTATTCAGGGTGAAATAAATTTATTGGGTGCAAGAGCAAATAATTTACTACAAGACAAGTATTGGGTTAACAAAGGGTGGGAATATAAAAACACCAGAATCAATCAGTTTTTTATCATTGCAATTATAAATGTTAGATGTTTTAGTTTATAATATGTGAGGTAGGATTGTGTTGCTTTAAGAATGACAATACATGCGACCCAAGAGATGTTTTGGGAAAGAGAAATAAGGGTGTACAAAAGTACTTGAAGAAGCCAAATAGGATGCGGATTAGAGGTCTAGCGAGACTTGACAAATTAGCAATTGCTTACATTCGAGCCTAGTTTCTTTGGTGCTCTTCATGTTGGTGGTTGTTGCACGGCTCAGGCCCCCCCAGGTATGTTTCTCTTTGCACTATGTCCTTTATTTCCTTACCCTTTGGTTGTGCAGGTTTTTACAGGTTGCTGCGTGTGGTTTTTTATTTCTTTGAGTCAAATGTATTGTGGTTGTGTTTACATGGTTTTTTTGTTGGGAGGTCTGAGTTTTGGTTTTTTCTTTGTAACCCCTAGGCCTCGGGTTGTAACCACGGTATTCCTCCGCCATAAGTGAGGGTTCATTAATAAAATTGGAACGGGGCTGCTATGTGGGTGGTTTTCGGCTCTTCTTAAAAAAAATAAAAGAAAATAAAAAAAAAGGGTGTGGATTATATTACAACTCAATCAGTCACTTGCGTTGATCTCAAACTATTTCTTATACTTCTCCAATGTTAATAGGAGCACCTTTGTTTTACATCACAACTGACGTTTGACGAGCAGTGTGACTTTAATCACGCTCCCTCCCTTATGTATATTGGTTTACAAAAACAAGAAAAGAAGAGCACAAGTAGAAACTATGCAACAAGCTAGACAATCAAGATGACATCAAAAACAAGAAACGGTTAAGCTGTTTGAGGCTGAAGTGAATTGTTAATAGGGAATGATCAGTTCCATTTATTAGCTTGACCATTAATATAGATGCACACAAACCAATACAATATCTCCTATTAAATTAAAGAAAATAATAGTATGACTATCAAATATGTCTACCCATATATTTTTATTTTTTTTAATGTTTAATGAAGTAACTATCAGTTAATTTTTTTTCTTAATGATTAAGAATGTTTAAAAATTGTTTAAAGAAAAAGAAAAAAAAAATCATTTATACTAATGTACACATTTGATAGACACCCTAGCATTGTCATTAAATTAAATCGACATGAATTTGTGACACCATTAGCTAGACTTTTCCCGCCGCCCAAAAAGAATGTGGCTATTGTATTCATGTCCCACTATCAATATTGCATAACTATTGAATAGATAAAATAAGAAATCTTTATGTACGCTTGTTTATCGTTATATTTGAGTCTTGTCATGAATATAATGATTTTTACAATAAGTGGCATGATATCCAACAAATTTACAAAGTAATCACAAAATGCTTTTATAAAAGTAAACCCACAAACTGACATGATTTGATATGATACGTCAAATTGTAAAATAAATTTAATCGTAAAGTAGATCTAACGTATCATATAAAATAATGTCAATTTGTGAGTTTAGTTTTTTAAATCTATTTGTGGTTATAGCAATTCTCATAAATAAATAACATAACTCTAAATAAAAATAGACATACAAGCAAATGCATAGCAATATCAAGCCATAAGACTAGAATTTCCGGCAATCTAGATAGGAAATTGCAAGTGATATGAAGTTCTAAGACTTGTGGAATAAGAGTGGACAGACAGTGATGACGACACTGCTCCCCGAAATTTTTTCCACTTAAATGGGCTGAGTTGGATTGAACATATGTTATGTATTCAAACACAATTTAGAATAACAAAGACTTGTTGGGTTGTGTGTGGAGCCTAGTTTGTGAGCTAAAAAGTGCTAGGCAGATTGTTTGCTCAACTATCGCTGAACTTGGCACTTGGGCAAAACTTAGACAGAGAGTTTTCTCAAGATGAGTTTAACAGTTGGCTCGAATGAAGGTTAGACAAATTGTTCGCTCAAGTTGAACACGACATTGGGCTCGACTAAAGCAAAAACCCTACCATTCGCTCGAGGTACACACGATAGTGGGCTCGATGGTTGGCTCAAGTGAATGTTGCATAGACTTCTTGCTCGCAGTCCGCCCAAGCAAATAACCCTAATTTTGCCACCTTAGGTTTCTCACACCGAGGCCTATATATATATGTAATGTTTAAACATAAAAAATATAATTAGATTGAAAGAGAAAGAGGAAGAGGCAAGAGACATTTGCCAACAAATGAGAGAGAAAAAAAAAGCCCTAGAAAGACAGTTGAGATTATATGACTAAAGCAAAGATCTTGTAACTCACTATGTGTTGTAATCTCTTATGAATAAAATCCCCTGCAACTCCATGGATGTAGGTAAGTTGCTGAACCATGTAAATCATGTGTTTTGTAATTATGTGTGCTTGATTTTTGTGTTTTTGCAATGATTTCATTGTCTGTCTAGCTATCATTGTTCTTGTGTGTGGTGCTTTCTAGATCCCAAGAACTGGTACCATAGCTCCAAGGTTCGGAGTTGAAAATAGAAGTCGTGAAGGTTGGAGTCGAGAAGTTTGATGGCACAGATTGGATATTGGAGGATGCAAATTGAGGCTTATCTCTATATGAAGAAACTCCATCTTCCTCTGTTGGGATAGAAGCCGGAGAGCATGGAAGATGCTGATTGGAACCTATTAGACCGACAAGTTCTGGGGGGTTATTCAACTCAACTTGTCTAGATTAGTAGGTCACAACGCTATTAAGGAGGGAACCATAGTAGATCTCATGACAGCTTTGTTAGGTATGTATGAAAAACCGTCGGCAAATAATAAGGTGCATCTGATGAAAAAACTCTTCAATTTGAGAATGGTGAAAGGTACGTCTCTGGCCCAACATTTGAATCACTTTAATACGATCACAAATTAATTGTCATATGTAAAAATTGAATTTGATGATGATATTAGAGTGTTGATTTTGTTGGCATCGTTGCCAAATTGTTGGGAGGCCATGTGGATGGTGATTAGTAAAATTGAGTTATGATGACATACGTGATTTTATTCTCACTGAGGAGGTACGTTGTAAAGACTTTGCAGAGTTTTCTAATATAGGTTTGGCCTTGAGTGTTGACAATTGGGGTGGGGGGGGGGGGGGGGGGGGGGACATGATAAGACCAGGAACAAGGGTAGGAACAAGTTGAGATATGGGTAGCAGGTCACTTGTTGGAATTGTTGCAAGCCGGGCCACATCAAAAGAGATTATCAGAATTAGAAAAGTACTGAGGATGATGCTATGAATGTAGTGGTTGAAGAAATACAGGATACTCTATTTCTTGCGGTGCACAATTCAGTTGGCAATTGGGTGTTGGATTCAGGGGTTTCGTTCCATAGCACCTCATATTGAGAGATGATGCAGAACTATGTTACTAGTGATTTTAGAAAGATGTACACAGCTGATGGAGAAGCACTGGATCTAGTCAGAGTAGGCAATGTGCGCATCGCACTCCCGAACAGGAGCATCATGTGTGGGATAACGTGATGACAATGGACATACAATAGCATTTTATGGAGAAGCATGGAAGGTCATGAAGGTTGTGCTGGTCTTAGCACGTTGTAAGATGACTGACACTTAATTTGTACTTGACATCAGGGTCTAGTAATGTGTAGGAAAATACTGGGTCAAAGTAGGTTTGGTCGCACGAATCAGTTGAGGAAGCACAAAGGAGTTAATTTTGGTGTTCCTGATCATGTAAGCTTGGAGAAATCTCACGAGACCATTGTATGGAGTAGAGGTGTGAAGATGCACTACAAGAGAATTGGTTTTTTGAGACAAAAAATTGTCTCAAAAAATCCAAATTTTGTCCTTAGAAGTTTTTGAAGATGAAAAATTTTTGTCTCTATTTTATCTCAGAAATACCTTCTCAGAAACTTTTCGGAGACAAAAATTGATTTTCATCTCCAAAAAAATTTTGTCTCTATTTTCTCTCAAAACCAGTCGAAATCGTTCGAACGGAAATTTTTTTTTAGACAAAAAAAATGTCGTCTCAGAATCATCAAGTTCGACTGAAAAAATTTCTGTTCGAACTTAAAATATTGTTCAAACAACATGAAATGTTAATTCAAATCAATAACCATATCTGACCAAGGTCGTTCAAATCAACACATTTTAAAGTCACTTTTGTCTGAAGAAATATATTAACTATTCAAACAAACAATCTATTTTCGAAAATCTTCTGTTCGAACGGAGTTTTGAAAAATAACGTTATTCAAATAAATATTTAATTGTTCAAACGAACGCATGGACTGTATTTCCCGATACGTTCGAATGAGTTTTTTTTTTTTTTTTGGTTCGAATGGATCTGTTTTTGTTCGAATGTTTGCATAAATGGTAATTTACCATTCAAACGGGTTATTTAAAGTTCGAACGGTATTCATAAAGCAAAATGAAATTTAATTAAAAAGAACATACTAATATAAATTGTAATCTATATATATTAATTGTTCAAATGTTTACAAACATTATAAATAAAGGCAATTAAAAAAATTAAATGAATTATGATTATCGTGGTAGTAGTGGCATAGAGTTTTTGGACATCATTGACTGGAATTGTTCAAACATGAAATTCCCAACGTACCCCAGTAAAACTACGAAATTGTCTACCAATTTCTTAGAAAAAATAGGTTAGATCTCAATTGTTAAGATTATGAAATGAATCAAATACTTTAAAGAAAATAATCAAACTTGCAAGACACAATAATTGGTTACGAAGGAAAACCCTTTAAAGAACTCTTTAAAGGTTAAACCTTACGGGGCAGCCAAACCCAGGAAAGTCAATCTTATTATTTGAAGAACAATTACAAGCAATTATCAATTATAAAACCTTTGTAATTCGACTCTCTTACTTGCCTAGACAAACGACCCCTTTGTCTTCTACTGCAGTAGTAGCCAGAACCTCTGGCGATTTTCAAATGTTGACTTCCCTTTTGGAACTCTAGAAGCTGAAATCCAATTAATGTTCCTTTACACTCAAAATACGATCACACTCAAGAAGAGATAAAAAACCCCATGAAAATTCTCAAGGGAATTTTCTCTCACAAATGCTCATAATCTCCTCTCTGAAATTCATGGCTCAAAGTCCTTAAAGAGATACAAAACCGAATCCCTTTAAATATTAGATCTGGAAAGAGTCCTAGTTGAAGTGGAATTTTGCTGACAGGTAGAGACAGTCGGGAGAATGTTTCCTGACGGGTTGCTGACATTTCATGATAACTCTTCATTGTAGTTTCTTATCTGTGTGCAGTTTCAGATCTTTATAATTACAGACTCTTATGAATTCGAAATACATGTAACTGACATATCTAAACAACTTTATAAATATCTAGATAAACTCAATGTTTTTGAAGAAAAAGTTATCTCTTATTTTACATTCATCCAAATTTAAACAAATACTGATAAGATAAATCTTATCATTTCGTCATCTAATCCTTGCCAATTTCTGCCGTTACAATCTCCCCCTTTGGCGGATTGTTGACGAAGACATCTTGATGAATGTAAATTCCCTGTTGTACATTTCAAACAGTAGACCACAAATAGAACAAAATTCTTAAAAATGTGTGTTCAATAATTTGACTTGGAGATTAAAAAACAAATAATCCAGATTCAAGTGCAAGTTCAGTGATCCAAACAAAACATGATAACTTGTATCTGAATTAAGAAAAGAGTTTTTAAAAAAAACATAACAAAATTATCAATTGTGCTGCTCCCCCTTTGCTGCTGCTCCCCCTCAAGTGTTACTCCCCCTTATTAGTCTTCAATCAGCCAAGGGAGTCTAAGAGTCATCATCAGAATTAGCTACATTTTCCATCACCTGTTGAACATCCAAGGAGAGTTGGACCAACCGATCATTCGCCTGTACACAGTCAGAATGTATAGTAGCGATTTGTTGTTTGATCTTGGACTGACTATCCTCCCATTTTGCAGCAAGAAGATAGTTTTTGAGACAAAACAGACAGTTGCTCCAACACTTGAGATATAGGGACCGATGGCTCGGTGGGTGAGGTGGCTGACTCATTTGTTGGAGGCCGCTTCTTAGTGAGGACATCCTCAGACTTAACCAATGTTAAAGCAGAAATAGACCCAGGCATTTTCATGGTAGGTTCATTCACCTGAAGAGATACTTTGGCTTTCATAGCCAACTTGGTAATTAAGCTACCAAAGGGGAGATTTTGCTCTTTTTCAACATGGGATCGATGGATAATATCAATTATATGTCTGGGAAGATCAATGGAGATTCCAGTGGCCAATGCATACATAAAATAGGCTTTATCAAGTGTAATCTCAGTATGGCGACTAATGGGCCAGAGGTTGGTGAGCACAACTTTGGCCAAAACTCGGAATTGAGGGAGCATATGATTAAGGGGTAGATGATACTCTTGGCTGTCCATTTAGGGCCATCGGGGCCAACAAAGAGGTTGCGCATGGCAATCTTCGTTGGGGCCCCCATGCCCTTATATGGATGATTACACCCAAAGAATAACGCGGTAGTTGTAGCACAGCTTTGGGGTGTCGATTCCATAGGAAGACAAATTAAAAGAATAACAAGAGGAACAAAGAAATTAAACAAAAATATGAAATAAGTAATGGAGAACAAAGATTAATTTTAAATGTAAATTAAAGTGAAGCAAAGTGATTAATGGAAAAAGTACTCAAATTTGAAGAACAGTAGAGCGTCGAGAATCCCTTACACAAATCCGATATTTTAATTATTCTTAATTCATTGGATAACTCAATTAGAAACTCAATTGCCGAAATTCCCAATCGGAAGGTATAGATTTATAAACCAAAATTAAATCAAATTTAACCTTTAGAAAAATCATTCACCACTTTTAAAATACATAAATTACTACCCCTATTAAGAAAATCCAATGACGACAATATACTCAGGATGCGATATTGCAGCAAAAAAACTAAATCAATATAGATAAATTATTGATCCAAACATAATAAAAAAACTAATCCATTCAATAGAAAAAGTATGACTGAATCCATAAACAAAATAAATTCTATGATTATTCGGAGAATAAAACATCAACAATGAATTGAGAATGATAAAACAAAAGAGTTTTAGTAATTGAAGATCAAATACATAAATTAAAAATACTATCTAATGTGCAAGTTCATCCCTAACCCTACTTGAGAATTTAGTTACCCATACATATACTGGACAACAAAAATCTCCAGAGAAAACTGAAGCGAATGGTGGCAATGGAAGTGATTTTTTCCTCTCTTCAGATCTGCCTCTTGTGCATCCTCTCCTTCTCTATTTCATGCTAATGATATGCTTATATAGGGTAGGAAAGAAACCCTAATGTCCTCTTAATTTCCTCATAAAAAATGCTTAAATTTTAGGACTTATTTTAGCAGTCACGTACACCCTTTAGGAGTTCTAATTTGGAAATCATTATTAGCTACAAAATTATATCCCTTTAAGATAGCTTTCTAATGCATAAAGAATTGCATCAATCCGATATGTGAGTAAAAAGATATAGTCGAAAGACTAAAGTATGTCCAGACTGTCTCCTAGCGAATTTCGGACTTGGACTTCTTGTGGTTTCATTTTGTAATTTTTTTTCTTTTTTTTTTCTTCCAAATTGCTCTCAAACTCCATGAATGTCCTACTTTGAATTTGACTAGGCTTGATTTGCTCTTTTATAAACTCTGAAATTAAACATAAAAAAACTGTTTAAGAGTATCCTAACGTAAATAGAAATACAATTTAATAATACACATTAATTCCTATGATTTTTACTCACATTTTAGCATTTTAGTCCAATAATAGGGTATTTAGAGTGTACTTTCGCACACTCAACACACCCCACAACTTACTCATTGCTAGTCGCTAGCAATTTTCATGTCAAAACAATGAAAGAGACCAAAGAAAATCACACATAAAGGCCATCAAGTCACACTTTCCAGATTCACATATCAAAACAATCTAAGGAATCCAATAACCCATCAAGATCAATCCACCTATAGCAATCCACAGAGTGTGTGTGTGTTCTCTAAATCATAACCATCTTACCACTAACCTTGACACATGCAACATCAAGAACGTCTCAAGCAAAATGTTCAACTCCATAACTCACGGGTATAATAGTGTTTCATGTAAGGGCTCTCTCTATGGAGTTGATAATGGGTGTATAAACACTCTCATGGAAAATTAGGCAATTATGTACAAGCAACAAGCAAACATTGGTCTTATGATAGGAATACTAACAAATGAGACTTCCATCAGTCTTTCCAATAGCTTACTTAAGATCAGAACGGTCAACACAAAAGGTTGTAATGTGGCTTAGTTTTGGGGCTATATGAAAAAAATGATGAAAATGATTCAAAAACTTCCAAGTACATACAAAGGGAATTTTATTAAATATCTCAATAGACCACACTTCTCACTTGATGTACTCTCTAACTTTTCAAATCATCAAATAATAATGTTTTTCCTTCTTCTTCCTCTTCCTTTTTTTTTTCAACAATTTGATGGACAAACACATGCCACTTTTGTATTCTCTCCATTTCTACCAACTTTTTTTTTTTCAGAGCTCACTTAATTGAACACTTTGCAACTTGTACTCTTCTCTTTTTTTTTCTGTCGTCTTCTTCTTCCTTTATTTTTAATTGAAAATGATAAAATAAAAGAAAGAAAATACAAATTCCACACCTAGTATACACTTGGAAGTAAAAAGGGTAAGAAAATCAGTGTATAGGTTATACTTCAATGTGGAGAGGCATGGATGATATGGGCATATGAAAGAAAAAAGCTACATGTGTTTATTGGCTCAAAGTTGGCTACTAAGGGTCTATGATGGAAAGGGATAGCTTGAAAGGCTCAAACGTTAATCCTAAGTTGACCTTCGTCATATCCCAAGTATATCCACCATCGTACCACAAACCATGTAATGATATTCTCAAAAGAAGTGCCTAATTCAACAAATCAATGAACGCTTATCACAATTTACTGCATTTGTATGCTCTCAATCCTCTCCGAACTCACATGAATACTTAAGCAAAATAGTTCTTTAACTACATGTGTCAAATCACCATCTTACCCCAAAACTTGGATAAATGCATTAAGGGTTCTATGAATGCTTCAGCAAAAATGATTATGGTGGGTTTGGTGAATTCACGAAGATGGCTATGAATGAGAATGAGTACACATATGATGCAAATTAAAAAAAATTGACACATAAAAATATGCCACAGAGTTCCAACAAGCATTTTAAATACTGAATTTGCACCACCACCCCCCAACTTCAATGAAACATTGTCCTCAATGTTTAAGAATCAAAATTGAATTGGGAGTAACTAAAAATGGTAGAATACACTTGATGAATTACGATGGTAGCTTGATAAGCACCAAAGATGGTAACCTGAAATGACAAAATGAAATTATCCTGCAATCAAAAACAAAGAAAATAATAGCAAACAAAAAGGAAAAGAAAGAAAATAAGAGAAAACAAAAATAAAACAAAGCAAAACAAAATAAATAAAGAAAAACATACATGGATGGTGTGGTCACGGTTGATAGACTGGATCCACAAGTAGAATGTATTCCTCTTCCGGAACTTGCCTATCAATTAATACTTTAAGGCGTTGACCATTTACTTTAAAGATCCGACCATCCTTATAATCTTCTATTTATACCACCCCATTTACAAAAACATTTTTCACTACAAAGGGGTCAGTCCACCTAAACCGAAGTTTTCCTTGGTGCTTATGAAATCCAAAATCATACAAGTATATTCGGTCATTAGGTTTAAACCTCTTCCTAAGAATATTTTTATCATGAAACGTTTTTATTTTAACCTTATAGACTTTAGACTTAGGCAAAGGTTTCAATTTAACTCTTGGTGCTTTCATACTTATAGGAATCCGTTTTCCACATTTCTTAGGCAACTCCTCAAATTTCTGTTGCCAAGCCTATGTGCCATAATCCTGAGTTTCATAAAAAACAACACAAATATCTATAACATCAGATGAATCACTAATAGATGTATCAAACTCAAAATTCACATGAGAATATTCAAGGGGATCAAAATCAAGAGTTGTGTGAACTCCCTTGTCTATGAGTGCGTCAATCATGTACGTATGGTGGCACTCGTCATCTGTTGCCTGTTTCTCAATATGGAAAATGTTAACCTCCATGGTCATGTTTCCAAACGATAGCTTTATCAACCCATTCCTGCAATTTATAAGTGTATTAGCCGTAGCAAGGAAAGGTCTACATAATATGAGAGGAACCTTAGAGTTAGACTCAACAACTGATTGAGTGTCCAAAATTAAGAAATCAACAGGATAATAAAACTTGTCAATTTGGATCAAAACATCCTCAACTATCCATCTCGGTTTCTTAACTGAACGATAAGCCAACTGAAGCACAACAGAAGTAGGCTTAATTTCACCCAAATGAAGTTGTAAATAAATGGAATAAGGCATCAAATTAACACTAGCTCCTAAATCTAGCAAGGCTTGTCCAAACTCATGATTCCCAATATTACATGCAATGGTTGGACAACCAGGATCCTTGTGCTTAGGAGGAATTCTCTGTTTAATTAGAGCACTAACTTGCTCTGTCAGAAATGCTGTCTTCTTAACATGGTGCTTCCTCTTAACTTTACATAAATCTTTAAGAACTTTTGCATAAGTGGGAACTTGTTTAATAACATGCAAAAGAGGAAGGTTAATCTTTACCTGCCTGAGGTTCTCCAAGATTTCATTACTATAATCCAAAGTTCACATACCGGATTTTAAAGCTTGACTGCACTCTTTATTACCTCGGCTTCCTTGGGGAATTCGGTACTATTATTGCTTTGTTCCTCTTCAACATCCTCTTGCTTATCAGTTGTTGGGATGTGTAAGGACTTACCACTTCTTGTCATAATGACATTGACTTCTTTTAAATTTTTTTGTACCATATGCTGACCTTGGGGTGCGGATTGAGGTTGAGAAGGAAACTTGCCACGCTCATTCACACTCAAGGAGCTCATTATCTTGGATATATGACTCTTTATCTCTTTGTTTTCTTGAACAACTTACATAATCAAAGATTCAAACTTTTGATTAGTTTTACTCTGTGCCTCAATAAAAGCATGTAAAGTATATTCTAAGGGGCTCCTAGAAGATGAAGGTGCATGATATGATCTAGAGGGTTGTGCAGGTGGCTGGTTTTCAAATTTTCAACTAAAATTGGGGTGATTACGCCACCTAGGATTGTAGATATCAGAGAAAGGTGCAACAGGCTTCATGTACATACCTAAGGCATTACATTGTTCCTCATACATCCCTCTCATCTCAGCAAATGTGGGACACTCTTGGGCAAGGTGATACCCCGCCACACACAAAACATGGTCCAAAAGACTCTGCATGACTAGCCACATGTGTTGGCTTTAGGTCTTTATTCTTCAACACCTCTAGCTCCCTAGTGAGCATCTCAACCTTAGCCTTTAGGTTATTTTCTTCTCTGAGATGGTAAATTCTACCACCGTTAGGTTTCCTGCAAGTCGTGGCCTATTTGTGCTCTCAGTAGCACTAGGTCCAGTCCAAGTGTAAGCTTTTTCAGCAAGCTCATTGAGGTATTCTATGACCTCATCAGGATCTTTCTATAAGAACTCACCATTACAAATCATCTCCACAAATTGACGCTCTCTAGGTGTAAGTCCCTCATAAAAATAGCTCACTAAGTGCCAATTCTCATACCCATGGTGAGGACACATACTCAATAGCTCCTTAAATCTCTCCCAAGACTGATACAAAGTCTCACTGTCCTTTTGTACAAAGGTGGAGATTTGCCTTTTTAAAGCATTGGTCTTATGTTGGGAAAAATATTTATTAAAGAAGACCTGAGTCATCTCATTCCATGACCCAATAGATCTTGGTCTCAATGAGTATAGCCAACTCTTAGCTCTATCCTTCAAAGAGAAATGAAAGAACTTAAGTCTCACAATGTCATCAGTTGCATTTTGATTATGAAAAGTCACAACTACTTCCTCAAATTCCCTAATGTGAACATATGGATTTTCATTTTTCAAGCCATGAAAAGTAGGGAGTAATTGTATCGTCCCTATTTTAAAATCCAATTGGCGAGTATTAGCTCGAAACATGATGCATAATGGTGTGGCTGTGCGTGTATGGTGGAGGTAATCCTGAAGGGTCCTAGTGGGTTGATTTTCGTATTCACTCATTTTTTCAAAATTAGAAGAATTATCAAATAAATTATCAGAAAAATTAAACTCTGACTCTAACATAGGTCTACAAGCAAACTGACCCAAGGTGTCTCTATACCTATGCATGCAAGGTAGAGAAAAACGCAACACTAAAAAAAATAGAAAATAAAATAAAAATGCAGCAAACTAAAAGAGGGAACAAAGTTACAGCCTTTACAAACTGTTGAAAAGAAAAACTATCTCACAATTCTTCTATCGTCTCCCCGGCAACGGCGCCAAAATTTGATTACGCCCAAAGAATAACGCGGTAGTTGTAGCACAACTTTGGGGTGTCGATTCAACATGGAGACAAATTAATAGAATAGCAAGAGGAACAAATAAACTAAAGAAAAATATTAAATAAGTAATGGAGAACAAAGATTAATTTTAAATATAAATTAAAATGAAGCAAATTGATTAACGGAAAAAGTACTCAAATTTGATAAACAGTAGAGTGTTGGGAATCCCTTACACAAATCTGGTATTTTAATTATTCTTAATTCATTGGATAACTCAATTAGGAATTGGAACTCAATTCCTGAAATTTCCAATCGGAAGGTATAGATTTATAAACCAAAATTAAATCAAATTTAACCATTTGAAAAATCATTCACCACTTTTAAAATACGTAAATTACTACCCCTATTGAGAATATCCAATGACGACAATATACTCAGGGAGCGATATTGCAGCAAAAAAACTAAATCAATACAGATAAATAATTGATCCAAATATAATCAAAAAACTAATCCATTCAATAGAAAAAGTATGACTGAATCCATAAACAGAATAAATTCTATAATTATTCGGAGAATAAAACATCAACGATGAATTGAGAATGATAAAACAAAAGAGTTTTAGTAATTGAAGATCAAATACATAAATTAAAAATACCATCTAACGTGCAAGTTCATCCCTAATCCTACTTGAGAATTTAGTTACCCATAAATATACTGGACGTCTCCAGAGAAAACTGAAGCGAACGGTGGCCATGGAAGTGATTTTCTCCTCTCTTCAGATCTGCCTCTTGTGCCTCCTCTCCTTCTCTATTTCATGCTAATGATATGCTTATATAGGGTATGAAAGAAACCCTAATGTCCTCTTAATTTCTGCATTAAAAAAATGCTTAAATTTTAGGACTTATCTTAGCAGCCACGTACACCCTTTAGGAGTTCCAATTTGGAAATCATTATTAGCTACAAAGTTATATCCCTTTAAGATAGCTTTCTAATGCATCAAGAATCGCATCAATACAATATGTGAGTAGAAAGATACAGTCAAAAGACTAAAGTATGTCCAGACTGTCTCCTAGCGAATTTCAGACTTGGACTTCTTGTGGTTTCATTTTGTGATTTTTTTTCTTTTTCTTTTCTTCTAAATTGCTCTCAAACCCCATGAATGTCCTTCTTTGAATTTGACTAGGCTTGACTTGCTCTTTTATAAACTCTGAAATTAAACATAAAAAAACTACTTAGGAGTATCCCAACGTAAATAGAAATTCAATTTAAAAATACACATTAATTCCTATGATTTCTATTCACATTTTAACATTTTAGTCCAATAATAGGGTAGTTAGAGTGCACTTTCGCACACTCATCAATGGGTGTAGAGGATTGACCACCTCTGGGAGTTCAAATAATTCTCTTAAAATAGCAGGGGAAACATCAATTTGAGTTCCCCGAACAGTAGAGGTGATACAGTGCTCATCCAAATTAAAGTGGGCAATGTTAGAATAGAACCCAATGCTGCCCCCTAACTGAAAAGAAATTCCCAACTTGTGGCCATGGGAGGAGTCTGGGTCCAAAGGAAGATCGTTAACCCTCGCACACGGGACATAATAGTGTGTAACAGGCAATGGAAAGTGATAAGAAAAAATGTATGTATGTTAAGAAAAAACGCATGTATACTCATACACTTTAAGAAATAAAGGCACGAGGCGTATGAAAATTTTTTAAGAAAGAAAATAAATGTTTTATAAAAAATAATCCTTTTCAAGAAAAACCCCACCTCAAAATGTTTTAAATGAACGAATGTCTTATGTATAGTATGTATGGAGTAATGAATGCATGACTGAAAACCTATGTTATTATATTTTGACCGTATGAAGTAATGCTTATGAGTTTTCGACTCATTTTAGTTTTTATGTGTGCCGTTCCAGGAACAACACAAATAGTACGCGTTAAGAAAAACACGGTCCAAGGGGAAGAGCACGAAAGCCTAGGCACAATGTTTTGTATGAAAGACTAATTATAAAGATCAATGTTTTTCATTATAACTCTCTTTAAATTAATAAGCATATTTTATTTTATAAACATGGACTCTTTAATATCCTGGCATGAAAGGAAAAAGTTTTAAATGAATGGTAATTCATTTTTCTTAAAACCATTTTCTAAAAGTCTACCATAATGACTAGCATTAAATAGCATTAATTAATTCAATCCATCTGTTGTCAAACCCCATTTTTTGCATAACAACTTTCAAGAAATCCCATTCAACTCTATCATAGGCCTTACTCGTATCTAGCTTGAGTGCCATGTAGCCTTTCTTTTCTTCCTCTCGTTTGATTTTGCATAGTATGTATAGCTTCATATGCCACAATAATGTTATCAAATATTAGTCTACCAAGCATAGAAGTACTGTGTGTCGAAGATATTATCCCTGGAAGAATAAGTTTTGGTCTATTAATTGCTAATACCTTTGCAATTATTTTGAAGAAAACATTCTGAAAACTGATAAGGCAACAATTAGACACTATCTTGGAGAATTGTTTATGTAATACCAAGGGCCCAAGCCCATTCAAGGGTACCCCCACATGACATCACTTTTAGGTACATTCACCTCTTTGATTTTTCTTCATTCCTTCCTGGCATCCTCTTCCCTCACACCCCTGTAATTGGTTTGCACTTCCTTTTCTCCTCCACACACATTCAAGCAATTCATTCCCTCAAGATTTCTGCCTTACCCAATTGCCCACTCTCCTTTCCATTGACCCCATGTTTTTGACAGATTACCCCCCCGTCGCAAAAAAAATAAGTTTCATACGGATGCCACACTCGGTCCAAAACTACTCTCTCTCTCTCTCTCATCTTCTTTGTCGTCCTCTTTCATCTTCCATTTGTGGTGACAGTAGCACATTTATGGGATACTCTCCACCTTCGCTTGCTTCCAGTCGTCGTACACCACTGCACACCACCACATTAGTAAGTCTCCTTGCCTTAGTCTGCATCTCTCTATAATTCTTCTCCTTATTTTCTATTAGTTTGGCACACTCTAAATTTTTGCACAAATCCCTCACAACAATGGTCTCTCTAGATCTCCCCCTCCCCTGCAATTTCAATGTAATGAGTGATGTTTGAAGGCTAGTTAACTCTCTTAGATTTTCCAAACAATGGTATGATGCACCTTGATCTATACGTATGTTTTCTCTATACCTAAGGGTATAGAATAGAAAATGTGAGCAAGGCTAGTTTAGGTTAGGGAGTCGAGTACCTAAGGGTATCATCGCTAATAGAGGGGTTTCGTTTGATTATCTAGATTTCATTATGTGATTTGGATTATTGAGACTTATGAAATTATCAATTTATTATGTTGAGCTTATTGGGAGATTGTGTAACCGTTGATTTATGTTATTTGATTTACTACATTAATAACCTTTTGGATGAAATTTATATATTAAGTTGAAATAGATGAATTTATGTTTCATTTTGGAAACTTTGGAAATTATATTTGTATTGGGAGACATGATTATAGGTGATAGGTAGTAATTCTTCGATTCATCTGTGTACGGGGCATTATAGTTTCTTTTGAATTAGGACTATGAAAGTCTTATTCACATCATCAAATCCCATCCTTGTACTAAGGATTTCCTTATTTGCACCAATGACATCACTCCCCAATATACTCCAATGATCTTGATAAAAAATAGATGGAAACCAATCTGGTCGTGGAGAGCTAAAAGGATTCATCTCAAATATAGCCTTTTATATCTCCTCTCTAGAAAAGCCTTTTAGCAAGGCGATATTTGTCTCTTCTGTTACTAATCAGCCAATTCATGCTAATGCTTGAGTAATCCCTTCTAGTTGTTATGTAGTAAATTGATCCTAATAAAAGGATTGGAGCATGCTACTGATCTCCTCTTGTTGTATTTCATAAATCTCCTCTCCATTTGATACCTCATGTATTTGCATTAGCTTGCTTCCTTTGGTTTGCACACATGTAAGGTATTCCTATCTCCTTCTACATCCAGCTTTATTTAGCTCTCTAGCACCATTTCATCTCCTCATCTTTAAGAAAATAGTCAACTTTTCTTTGCAAGTCTTTAATAGCCACAGTGGAATGACCTTGGTTAAAAAACTGCAGATCCCTAGTCATTTCTCTCCTTGAGCTTTCTTTGATTGCCATGAATTATTTTACTCTAGCACATGAGCTTGTCCCTACATCAATCCAAGCCTCTCTTTGTGGTCTTAGCTTTGCTAGAAAAGAGA
Organism: Carya illinoinensis; assembly: GCF_018687715.1. Taxonomy (NCBI): domain Eukaryota; kingdom Viridiplantae; phylum Streptophyta; class Magnoliopsida; order Fagales; family Juglandaceae; genus Carya; species Carya illinoinensis. The sequence continues at coordinate 8,291,854 of NC_056767.1, read as the reverse complement.
AGTGCACACCCCTAAGCTTTCTTTTTAACATCTTTACATTCTTCCCTTCTCGCCCAATTGACCTCACATTTGAAAATTTCCACCTACGCATGAAATCCCTCTCTTGATTATGGCAAGAAATGAGCAAAGAGTATTAATCGAAGTTTTGGATAGGAATAATATAAATATCTGAAAGATCATAGAGGGAATGCCAATCACTATTTCCAATCTATCTTTTGAGAACTCCATTCCTTCCTTGTTGTTACACCATGTACACTCAAATCCCCTCAAGCCCAAATCACTTAATTCAGATTCTTCTAGTACTTCTCTAAATACCTCCATTTGTTTGTATGGTCTAACTGGTGCTCCAAACTTCTCTTCTTGAGAATTAATTTCATTAAACTTCCCCATACACATCCATGATAATTGATTGCTAGGTTTAATCAACCTCAATAGCTGCCAACTTTTCACCCTTTTTGCTACTATAGGGTGCCCATAGAAACTAGTCAAAGTCCATTTCTAACCCATAATAGAATGGTTTCTGATCGGAGAAATATGACTTTGTGAAAAAGAACTTAGCTCAACTTGTACTTCCTTCTTCCATAGAACAACAATACCTCAACTTCTCCCAATACTATAAACCATGAAACTGTTCAAATCCTAGTTTGTTATGAATAGCTTCTAGTATGTCTCTTTTGCACTTGGTTTCAATAAGAAAAATCAAGAGTGAGAGCTTTTCCCTCACTAGAAGGTGGAGTTCACAAACTGTCCAAGGGTTTCCTAGCCCTCGACAATTCTCGTATAACAGAATCATAATTTCTACCAAGGTTGTTGGACAACCTCTGCGAATTATATTTGTTGGTCATCCCAAATAAAAGGGTGGGTTTTGGTTCTTTTAACAATCAAAACTTGCATTTCCTCTCCCCATAATGTTTCTCTTCTTATTAGAACAGTTGATATCCGAGTTCATAGTTGATTCCAAACTATCACATGAGTATCCCTTTATTTTTCCATCTCTAGCTCTCATCTTCCAATTGGATAATGTCTTCTTTTCATCCACATATCCACATTAGCAACCATATTATTAGTGGTGGAGGGAAAACATATCTGGCTACTGCCATGCATGATATCAGCCATGTGACCTTCGTTATTAGGAAAGGTTAGGATCAAGTTGCTTACTAAAATCTTGGAGAAAATTTTGTAATTTTCCAACGTGAAAGATATGATTGAAGAATCATTCTTTTTTGAAATTGTCTCCAGTTGTGATAGGTCAATGCTCTCTTGACTTCCTCTATTTACTTATTACCAAATTCAGCATCTATCAACTTTTCACTTCTTGATTTTGTGGAATCTTGTGGTATTGGATCCGTAATTGCATCCTCTTGTAGTTCCTTTCCTTTTTTGTTATTTTCAAGAGACATCTTATTGGAGTTGCCATGTCGAATGTCACTAGTGATTTCCTTTTCCCAAACTCCTGCTGATTTTCTATGAATGCCAATTTGGTTGGTCTATATGCCTGCCCTTAACCATGTGCCATATTGAATTTGCAAATTGTCTCCTAATCTCCTTTTAAAATCCAACTTTGAACATCTTTTATTGGCATGTTTAATTATACGACAATGAAAATAAAAGTTGGGCAGCATATTTAAAGGAAATCCAAAACTATTTATCTCTAATGTTTAATAAAAAAACCTCTCGCCAATGGTTTTGTGATGTCTACCAGAATCTTTACTCTTAAAAAGTTTACCCAACTTGTACCATTGTCGTTAGTGTCTACCATAATCACTTGGCCTATTGTTGAACCAAGCTTTTCCCCCATGCTTTTATTCATACTAGCGAAAGGCATATCATGAAACTGTATCCAAAATGGTTCAGAGGAGAAGCTAATATCTTTGGATGTTGTATCACCATCACATTCTTTTAAGCTCACAAGATACTTATCAATGGACCATGGACACCCTTGTATGATTCTAGTTTTCTCTTTTTTCCCCTTGAAACTTGATTAAAAACCTGTTACATCCCACTCCTTTGAAAATTGTGTGCCTTTTAGCTTTTCATATTTTCACCATTGTGGATCTAAATGCTCCTCTATTCACCTCCTTACATGCTACTATAAGAGCTACCGACATCTTTTTCTTTTCTCAGTCGAAATCATAACATCTTCCTCTGGTATAACTACTTATTGCCTCTCTTCTTCAGCCAGTTTTAGACCCTCGTTGGGATTAGAAAATCCTCCATTCTAAAAAACTCTTCAAACAAATTGTGCAAGAGACTATACCCTTTTTTATTGAGAAACAAAGAAAAAATCTCCCCCACCCTTTCCAGAAGGAGAAAAATTTAGATTGTTATACATTGTACATGCAGTACTTCTAAGCTTCTATTATTTTGCTATATATACATTTCATAATTTTATACAATTGGCAGCCATTTGACTGTTAATGTTTGTTTGTAAGTGATTGCATTTGCCCCTAATTCCCAAACAGAGTAATCAAACATACATCTTGCACGTCTCATCTACACATGCTAGTGATAAAGCGAAATGCGTATGGACTGCAAAGGATGAATATCCACTTAAAGAAATATTCTTCACTCATTTTAAAACTTTCTTTAATCTCCTAACAGATGAGATACAAAAGGAATTATGATTATACTTCTTATCTTTTACGCGACAAATCTACTTAAGGGTTTTAATCAATGGGCAACATGTAAACATGTTTATACATATGTTTTTTTTTTTTTTTAATTTAATGAAAGTAAAACACTATCAATTCGAATTGCATATCGTCGTTCAAACTACTTGTTTACATTCAAAATTCAATATATTTTCATTCAAATGGCATGATTTAGGTTCAAACAAAATTAAATACTTTGCAGTTGTATTTATGGGAAATAGACTTCAATTCATTCATGAAGGAAGTTACAGTTGTAACTGATAAATATATGAAAAAAATCTCAATAACAAGCCAAACTACTCATCCGTTTGGGGCTTCCCTACATACAAACTTTTTTGTAATGCACGTTGTTTGAACTTCAAATAAACTCTCTAGTGACAAGACCTTCTGAGATGCAAGATTTTGTAAATAACTGAGGTGTCCATCTCTGCTTGTCTTAGAAAACACATCCAACCCCCACTCTTCAAAGGAAGACAGGGAAAAAACCCTCATATTCCGATGGAAGAGAGGGAGAAACCCTCCTCCTCTAATGGAGGAGAGGGACAAAGCTTGCCATGGACAATAAATCCAATAACTATGACGCCCCCAACTCCCACGTACGGACACGTGGAAATCGAGACGTCGGGATGTTGACAACACGGATCACGCATCCAATCGTCAAGTGTCGAGTGTGTGTATAAGCAACAAGTGTACAATAAAACCACACATCGGATAATAAAAGTCTTATAACTAACTACCAGAATTTTTTTTTTTTGTTTAAATACAAACTCGTTTAAATCATACATAATAAAATATTACAAGTCTCAACATTGTTTCAAATCCAAATTACAAAACATAAAAACCAGTAGAGATAATTTTTAACATAAAACAACTCCAAGTCAATACTCTGGCGGAGCGGCCTCCTCGGGCTCAACCTCATTCTCCTCAATCTTTGCATCAAAATCTACAGTACCAAAATGGTGCCGCAGGTAAGTAATAATCCAAATTTTATAAGATAAAAATATATTACACTCAACAATATGCATGAAAATATGCTGAATACACATGTCCCAAAATCCACATTTTTGCACGCACTCCAAAAGTCTCATTTGGCCCCAAAACTAATTCCTTTAAAACTCATGCCAAAAGTCACATTTGGCCCAAAAATATTTTCTTTAACCTTTCCTTGCCGTTTTTTCCAGAAAATGACATAAAATCCAAATCTCAAAATAATTTCCATTTTCATTAACCAAATGCACCATGACCTCCCCTAAGGGTCATGCACACCCTGGCTCCCTTCATCATACCATGGGTAATGACCATGCGTGTGACATCATAACAAGCGATGCCCAGTTCCACGCGTACATAGTCAAGCATCATCTAGCCCCCGCAGCAGAGGGGCCACGAAACCGGTACGAGAGTATTACCATACCGTCCGCTCCTATTGTCGCCCAACTACAACCCAAGAGACGTCGCTCAATATATTATGCTCCTGAGTGACCAGATGAGCTCCACTGAGATAATGTCTCATCTCAGCTTGGGGTCGTGATACACACGTACCCAAAAATCCGTTTACACATGAAAACCCAGTTTTCATAATTTAACACATGTACATGTATGCCATTATCCGAAAAATCCAATTTTCCATTTTTTTAAACATGAACATGCATGCCCCATGCAATGCCCACATCAAGACCCATATTATCCAACAAAACTCAACATCAACAACAAACAAACAACTCTGTCATCAAATCCATCCGACCCTCGACTCCTCGGACTCAGTCCGGAATAACCAACCAGTCACAAATTTATTGTAAAAGCAATAACATATTTAAATCTAAAACGAAGTTTGAAAAATACGTACAGTGCTATATAATAATTTTCAAAGGATCAACGAGTTGAAAAGGACGAAGAAAAAGCAACATAGCCGTGTAAAAACACTGTGGCTGTGGGTTGTAAAATACCCACTTTTGAATGGGGACGAACCAAGACTTGAGATTGATAGGAAATGACTTATAGGTGTTTATGAAGCTAGTAGAAGTGAGGGTTGGTCGTGAGTGGTGGCGAAAACGAATGTAGAAGGAAAAAACCCCAAAACGGAAAGTGACCTTGTGGGGTTGCTTCGGCGACAGATCGAAGCTGGAAATGGGTGGTTTAGGATGGAAAGAGGTCAGTGATGAAGCTATGAAGAGATGGTGGCCTGAGGTGGAATGACGACGGCATTGAAGGGAAAAGACGCTGCGGCTTGGATGAGCTCGTGGTGGTTAACGGTGGCTTGGATGGAGATGAAATTTGGTGGGGATGATCACTGGTTGGAGGGGAAGAAATCTGGGTGGGTGGTGTAGGTCACGGCGCCGGCAAACGGCGGCTGAAGGAAAACGGCGAAAATGAGGAGAGAGAGAGAGAGATGCTCGCACGGGGGAGAGAAAAACTGAAGAAAAAAGAGAAGAAAAAAGAAATAAAAAGAGAAAAGAAAGAGAAATGAGAAAAAGAAAAAGAGAAAAAGAAAAGATGGGGAAAAGAAATGAGGTCCAGTCCTCATCTCTAGAGTCCAGAAACTGATCTAACGAAAATAACATTAAAAGCTATAAAACAAATAAAATAATTTAAATACAACATCTAACTAAAATATAATAAATAACTAGTAAAAACTGACAACAAAATTTTAAATCTAAAAAAAAATTAAAATAAATTAAACAGCAATTTAAACTCAAAACAAAAATTAATATTAAAAAAGTTCTACAAAATAAATTTGACAACTAAATAAATCCAATTAAAATTTGATAATTTGAAATAAAAGAACCAATATTTTAATTAAATTAAAATACTCTTTCAATAAAAACACATGTAAAAATAGGGTATCACAATAACCTATTTCTACGACATAAAGCCAACATGACAACATAAAACATTAAATATTAAAAACACTCATAAATGATCTCCAAATGGATGTTAGTCATGATCAACTTTTGTCCAGCCCATGCTGCACTTTATGGGCACCTTTTGCCCATCAGATTCTGTGAGTGCCCGACAAACACCAAGGCCAAAACACTTTCTGCACAATTTTTGCAGCAAGCATGTCTGGGTGGGTTACAACCCAACCTCATTCAGAACACTCACATTCTTCTCTCCTCTATGTCTGCTGCAACCCAGTCCATTGCGTCACTGAGGCGGCAATCCTCCTCCACATCTCACAGCGTGACTCCACATCAAGGCTTTACACCAAGCCCAACAGTAAACCACGAGTCACCACCACCTTCCACAACTGCATCGTTCACCAAGCCCATGGCTAGTGACGACAACGTTCTTAAAAGTTAGAGCCAAACCCTATGGTTGCCCCACCGCGAACTAGCTTGAGCCTGTGTGCTTGCCTCGCCCCAACAACGAATTGCACCCAGCTACCAAGTCTCGTCTATTTTCATCTTTTGAAAAAGAGCATTCTCAACTTCCATTTTAGGAGTTCATCCATAGGGTCCACCAAGGTTCACGCCGAGAACCACCATAGGTTGAGCAAAGCCCAAGTTGAAGTTCTCATCATGAGCTGTGTTGCGATGCTACCAGATGCTACCACCCAAAAAAGTGGCATGCCTTGGAGCTGAGAACCCCCATAGTGGTTCAGGGCCGCCACATGGAGGCCAGCTCTGTCTGTCTAGCTCCTCTATCCCGCTACCACCTTCTTGTGCCTAGGCCACATCATAGTTGTAGAGCTATTGTATCTCCCTTAAGCCACCATAAATTGCACCACCGAGAGCCTAATTGACAAGCACCTAAACTAAACTAAACTAAATCTATTGACTGGAAATTAAGGCAGGAAAGCAGTACACTAAAAATTAGGGGGGAGGGAGGGAGGGAGGAGCCGAGGGTCCCACATCCCTCTTGCAGGTTTTTTGTTTCGAAGCTCTAGAGAGAAGTGAGAGCTTCTCTCTCTAAAAGCTCAAAGGATCTCCCCTTACTTTGCACCCTAGATGTATGCATTTCTTCTACCAGAATGTCCATTCGAACTAATGTTAATGTTTGAATACAAAAAAAAAAAAAAATGTTTGTTCCAACGGTATACTATCAATTTGGACGTCAAGTTTCTTGTTCAAATGATTATTCAACTGCTGGGACATCTTGAGACGAAATATCAATTTCATTCCAAAATGTCAAATTTGTTGTAGTGATGGACCCATAAAATTGTATCATATTCTAACAAATTGACAAGTTATATGTATGGACCCAAGTAGTGAACCAAATATTCCTCTAATTTTATTTTTTTTAACTATTATCATTACATAGTTGTTAGATAAATTCTGGCTATGTACTTTAAACTGCCTTTAATATCCGCCGTTATCAAGCAGCAGATGCAGCACTATGCTTAGTGGTCTGCACATCATGTTAGAAGAGACTAACAAAATTGCTCATGTTTTAGCTCAGAATGCCCTTCTTATTTCTGGACATGGAGGATCCTCCTTCATGCATTCAAATTTTATTATGATTTTTTATTAATGAAATATATTTCCTTTAAAAAAAGAATAAACGAAATTCATTATACATATGGCAGTCCTAATTAGTACAGCTAGTAATGCATGATATTTATCACAATTAAGTTATGAGGAATTAGATCTAGCATGGTCAAAAGATTCATATATACTCATCGTGAAGGTTAGGAATTTAGTTTTATGCCATGATCAATAATCATGCTGAATCCATTTATCGCTGCTTAATTACTTGCTTAAGCATGAATTATATTCTTATCACTTATATACATAGAGAGAAGTGCTACTATCATAAAAAAACTCATAAAAATAAACGTACAAGTTAACATAATTTTATATGATACGTTTGATTATCTACTTTATAATAAAAATAGTTTCATAATTTAATATACCATATCAAGTGACATCAGTTTATAAGTTTATTTTTGTAAAATCTTTTTATAGTTAAAGTATTATATATATATATATATGACATGTATATAATATGTATGTAACCATGCATGCATGCTTAAAATTAGATCACATGCACCACCCAGTGATATAGTTAATATTAAATGCTATAACCATGCATTTATGCATTAATTTCAATGAAAGCAATGAATTAATTCACTTTAGCAGTAGTCGATACGTTCATAAACCACGCCACTAACATGACTGACTAGGCAGTACTAGTCCATTCGTAATCATTCGTGTCATGGTTATCATCTCTATTTGCAAGTCTAGCTCCTCATCATTAATACTTACAAATTGGTCTTGAATCTTGATTTAATTTGACATATAGGAAAATAGGATTAAATACTATAATAATTAAACGTTAACATTAATCAAAAGTATTTTTAGGATATAGTAATTTCATGTTTAAGCATCACTCAAATATAAAAACATATTTGACAATTTTAAGTTTTCAATTTTTTGCCTATTCATTATTTAATCATTTTAATTATTTTAAACTTTCAAATAAAATATAAAAAACACTACTACAATTTTTTCAAATTTTAAAATAAAAATTATATTAACAAATTATATGCTTACAATATTTTAATTTTATCATATTTTTATTTAATTTTTTTCTCTCATTTTTCAAAATATATTATGTTCCGTTTGGATTGAGAGTTCATATCGTCTCATCATTATAGCTTTCACAAATTCCTATACAAAATAGACTAAAAAATTTAACTTTTTTTAAATTTTAAAATAATAATAATATTAAAAAATAATATATTAACAATATTTTGTTTAACCTTTTACTTTTATCTCAACTCATCTCGTCTTAACTTATTATTCAAATCTAACCTAAAATATTATTTAACCTCAAATCATTTTATTACTATTTACATATCTCTTATATAATCTCATTTCTCGAACATTCCCAAAGAGGCGGACGTCACCTCAAGTTCCTAATTAGCCCCTATGGACCATATATAATTTAAAGAATACATTATTACTAGCTCCAATTATCTAAGCTTTCCACGTGTATATTGACTTGAGGTCTCCTCCACTTTGTCAGTGCTCCTACCATGCATCCACCCATTAATTCCTGTAGTAAGAAGTAATATTTGGAGTTAAATATTGTATTATTTTATTAGGAACGACTAATTAGTCTTTGCCTCAATTAATTATATATTCAAGGGGATCGGATACTGTTTCTTCATGATTCCTTTTATACATATATAAGTGAATATAGTAATTATTGATTCTAGTAAATCGTATTGTGAATAAATGGGGCTGAAAAAGGCGGATTTAAACCATCAAGAGGGCATAGAGTACATAAAATTAATAAATAAAAACATAAAAGAAATTATAACATTTGCAATTTATTAAACATTTACTGTTGTCCGAAAACTTCACTCAAGAAGTTATAGTTAGCATGAGTAATGTTAGATATAATAATAAGTTGTGCAAAAGTTGTGATGACCCGCTTTTGCATGTATTTTCACTGAAGGGTTGTTTTTATTTTAATTAATATATTAGTTTATTTATTTTAAATTATTGCGTTTTAAATTTAGTTTTTATTTGTTGGATGTTGTGTTTTATTTATTTATTTATTTATTTGTTTTACGATTTTTAAGCTCTTTCTCGGCGGTTTTGTTTTGTTGTCCGGAGTGAGGATTGGATCTCATTTCTTCCTACATCTCTTTTTTTTTTTCCCTTTTTCCTTTTTCCCTTTTTCTCTTTTCTTTTCCTTCTTTCTTTTTCTTTTTCTTTTTTTTTTCTTTCTTTTCTTTTTCTTCTTTCTTCCTCTCTCTCTCTCTCTCTCTCTCTCTCTCTCTCTCTCTCTCTCTCTCTCTCTCTCTCTCTCCTCTCCCACGCCGTAAGCCACCCCAGCCCCGACCCATCGCCGTCCGGCCACCGTGGGTGACACCACTCCCACCGGTCGAAGTCCCTCCCTCCGGCGCACCACCCCACCGAATCCCAGCCCCATCCGGCCAGCCGTTTGGCCGGAAAACGCCCAAGAAGCCCCATGAATTTTGCCCCGATCTGCCGCCGTCGCTTCACCTCCGGCCACCACTTCTTCACCACTTCATCACCGGTTCCTTGCCGTTCTAACCCACCCATTTCCGGCCTCTAATAGCCACCGGAACAGCTCCCATGAGCTAGCTTTCCATTTTGGGAAATCCGGCCTCCCTCCACCGTTTTCGCCGCCTCCCACGGCCAACCACCACTTCCAATAGCTTCATAATCATCCTTAGACCATTCCCTATCAATCCCAAGCCCTGGTTTGTCCCCGTTCAAAAGTGGGTATTTTACAACCCACGGTCACTGTGAATTTTCACTGTTACGTTGCTTTTTCTCCGTCGTTTGCAACGCCACAAGCTTTCTAAAAATACCATATAGCGCTGTAAGTATTTTCTAAACTCTACTTTTAGATTTAAATATATTTTGCTCATTCAATAAATATTTATCTGTTGGTTGGCAGATTCCAGACTGAGTCCGAGGAGTTAGGGGGTCGAATGGGTCGTGGACGGAGTGATTGGTTTTGTTGATTTATGGATGGTTGATTATTTTGTGCATTAATATCGCATTTACATGGTGCATGCACATGCATTTTTATTTATTTGAGAAAAGCCTGTTTTATTGGCGTAAGGGGATTTTCGGGTGCGTGTGTATCATGACCCCAAGCCGAGATGGGGTATTATCTCGGTGGAGCTCCTCTGGTCACTCGGGAGCGGAATAAACTGAGTGACGTCCCCTGAGTTGTCGCTGGGCGACGACGGGAGCGGGGGCTAGGGGATGCTTGGCTACGAATGTGCCGGGCGTGAAATCGGGCATCGCTCTACGCACCGACTCCGTGGCCCTTCGTTGGCGAGGGCTAGAGGATGCTTGGCTACGAACATGCGGGGCGCGGAATTGGGCATCGCTCATTAGGTGTCACATGCGTGGTCGTAACCTGCGGTGTGACACTGGAGCCAGGGTGTGCGGATGACCCCTAGGGGAGGTCATGATGCATACGAATTAATTGGATAATGGTTTGAGATAGATATGGGCCAAATGTGACTTTTGGCGTGATATTTGGAAAGGGTTTGTTTTTGGGCCAAATGGGGATTTTGGCGTGTGTGGAAAAATATGTTTTTATGGGTTTGCGCATTGGCATCACTTGATGCATATTGTTTGAGTTCTATATGCTTTTATCTGGTGGTGTTTGGTTTTTACTTACCTGCGGTACCATCTTTTTGGTTCCTTAGATTTTGGTGCAGGATTCGAGGAGGAGGAGGAGGTTGAGCCTGAGGATACGGCTCTGCCGGAGTTTTGAGTCGAAGTTATGCTTTATAGTTTGGTTTAAAACTATATTTGTGCTTTTGTAATATTTTATTTATGTATGTTTTAAACAGCTTGTATTATACTAAGAAAAATTCTGGTACTTAGTTGTGACTTTCGTTATCCGCTGCGTGTTTCTTCGTGCACATATGTTGCTTTTGCACACACTTGGCACTCGTCGATAGGGTGGTGACCCGGGTTGTCACCATCCGGACGTCTCGATTTCCCCGTGTCCGTGCGTGGGGATTTGGGGGCGTCACAGGTGGTATCAGAGCAGTTTGGCTCTGGGTAAAACCGCATGTCCCGTAGGTAGTACCAGAATGTTTTGTTTTGGGTTGTGTTTTAAAAATTATGTTAAGTACAGTTATTTAATTTGTTTTATTTGCTTTATTTGTTTGAACTTGTTTGTTTGTTTTTATTTATTTAGTTATGTTTTTGCAAGTTGGTTTCTTTTGTTTTGTGTGATGTGGTGTTGGTCTTTGGTTCTGTTTTTGTTTGTTGTTGGTTTTATTTGTTTTTGTTTTCTGAAAGGGGGTCAAAGGTTGTGGTGGCAGGAAAAAAAATGGGGAGACCAAGGAAATCTACTCAGGAGCCACGGGACAATACCTCAAGAGATGACTCCATAGCCGAAGTAATACGACAGATGACAGAGTTTATGCAGCAGAATGTTAGGCCACAATAGACAAGGCCTTGGCCACAACAAGGAGGACCTTGGCCACAACAAGGGGGTCCCTGGCCACAACAAGGAGGGCCTTGTCCACAGCAAGGAGGGTTTTGGTCACAACCAGGAGGTCCTTGGCCACATCAGGAAGGGCCTTGGATGTACCCAGGAGGGTCCAGTAGCATAGTGCAAGCCGGATGCACCTATGAGCGCTTCCTGGTGCATAGAACTCCACACTTCACTGGAGAAGAGGATCCACTTCAAGCTGGAAAATGGATCAAAGACCTGGAAAGAACATTTGAGGTGTGTGGTTGCACCGAGGCCCAACAAGTGCTCTACGCCAGCTATCTGTTGCAAGGTACCGCCTCTGATTGGTGGGATACCAAGAGGGTGATGCTGGAATCAGAATTGGGATCTTTCGCTGCTGTGACCTGGCAGTTCTTCAAGAAAGAATTTAACGACCGCTTTTTTCCCGCATCGGTAAGGAAGCAAAAGGCAAGAGAGTTCTCAAATTTGGTCCAAGGGGGCACGACAGTGGAACAGTATGCCCGGAGATTCATAGAACCTGGGCGATTTGCTTCCCACCTTATCGCCACAGAGGAGATGCGAGCTAATCGTTTTCAGGAGGGACTACGCCCTGATATACGCCGTATGGTGGTCAGCCATCGGATATCCACTTTTCAGGAATTAGTGGATGTGGCCACCCTTGTGGAGCGAGAAAATAATCTGAGTATGGGCTCCCCTCCAGGACATAAGAGGCGGAGTTTTTCTGGGGAAGGAAGCAGCTCGGGTTCGCCTTAGAAATTTGTTCGGCGGACTGGAACTCGACCTCAAGCGTCGTCAGGTGTTCGTATGGGAGGACGGGTGCCAATTTGTGGAGCATGTAATAGAGCCCATGAGGGCGAGTGCCGGCTGAGTAGTGGACCCCAGTGTTACCGGTGCGGCCAAGTGGGACATATTGTTCGGGAATGCCCCGTTAGAGTTCAAGGAAGCCGTGGAGGTAGACATGGTGGAAGAACCAATCCGAGACAAGCAGTGCAAGCCCGGGTTTATGCTGTCACACCCGGAGAGGTGGATGATGAGGTGCCAGCGACCCATGATGCTGGAGTAATTACAGGTATGGGTTAATTTAATTTTAAGTTGGATTTAATTTTTGGGTATATTTGGTTTCTCCTTTGCTTTTTGGATTTCATGGGTTAATGTGTTTGGTTCAGGAAGAGTCCGTTTGTATGAGTTTTATGCTTGCACTTTGTTTGATTTCGGTGCGTCACAGTCGTTTGTATCTTCCACGTTTGCGCGGGTGTGTAATTTGGTCACGGAACCGTTGCCGAAGTCTATGGTAGTGGCTCTACCCGATGGTGAAATGGTGTGGTGTTCCAAGGTTGCTTTGGGATGCCCGTTAAATTTTGATGGAAGGTTCTTGGATGCTGATTTGGTGGTGTTTAAGTTGTTGGGTTTTGATATCATCCTCGGGATGGATTGGCTATACCGATATTCTGCGAGTATTAATTGCAGAAGTCGGATAATTAGCTTTCAGCTTCCAGATGGTGATTGTCTGGAATTTGCGGGGAGTAAATTAAAGGAAAAGCCGATCATTATATTGGCGATTCAAGCAAGAAGAGAGATTGCATGGGGAGCGGATGCATTCTTGGTTCAGATGGTGCCTACGCCGTCTGAGAAGAAGTCTTTGGCAGACATTCCGGTTGCGGAAGAATTCTCCGATGTGTTTGTGGATGACTTGCCCGGACTACCCCCTGTGCGGGAAATGGAATTTGTTATAGCTTGGAACCTGGAGCGGCTCCTGTGCATAAAGCTCCTTATCGCATGGCACCGGCTGAATTAAAAGAGTTGAAGACTCAGTTGCAAGAGTTGGTAGAGAAGGGATTTATTTAGCCTAGTACTTCACCGTGGGGTGCACCAGTTTTGTTTGTTAAAAAGAAAGATGGAACCCCCCGTATGTGCATAGATTATCGGGAATTGAATAAGTTGACCATCAAAAATAAATATCCTCTCAAGCGGATAGATAATTTATTTGATCAGCTTCAAGGAGCAGCTGTGTTCTCTAAAATTGATCTGAGGTCGGGATACTACCAGCTGAGGATCAGGGACAAGGATGTGCCTAAAACTGCTTTCAGGTCGAGGTATGGGCATTATGAATTTAAGGTGATGCCGTTTGGGTTAGCTAATGCCCCTGCTGCTTTCATGGATTTAATGAATCGAGTATTTCGACCTTATCTGGATTCCTTTGTGGTAGTATTCATCGATGATATTTTGATTTATTCCCGAGATGTTGAAGAGCATGTGTATCATCTTCGTCTGGTACTTGGGAAATTGAGAGAACACTAGCTTTATGCCAAGCTTAGCAAGTGTGAATTCTGGCTGGAGGAAGTAAGATTTCTTGGGCATGTGATTTCCCGAGACGGAGTGGCTGTTGATCCTAGTAAGGTAGAAGCCATTTTGTTATGGCAGCACCCGACTACAGTGCACGAGATCCGGAGTTTCTTGGGGCTCGTCGGATACTACCGAAGATTTGTGGAGGGTTTTGCTCGCCTATCCGGACCTCTCACAACTTTGACTCGGAAGAATACAGAATTTGTTTGGTCAGATAAGTGTGAGAGAAGCTTCCAAGAATTAAAGAACAGGTTGACGACGGCACCAGTGTTAGTGCTCCCAGAACCGCATAAGCCATTCGTAGTCTTCAGTGATACGTCTAAGTTTGGTTTGGGTTGTGCCCTTATGCAGGAAGGACGGGTTGTTGCCTATGCATCTCGTTAGCTAAAGGACCATGAGAAGAATTATCCGACGCACAATTTAGAATTGGCTGCGATTGTTTTTGCTCTCAAGATCTGGCAGCACTTCTTGTATGGGGAAGCTTGCGAGGTATTTACTGATCATAAGAGCTTGAAGCATTTGTTTTCCCAGAAAAATCTGAACATGAGGCAGAGGCGATGGCTAGAGCTAATTAGTGACTATCAGTGTGAGATCAAGTATCATCCGGGAAAGGCTAATATAGTTGCTGATGCTTTGAGCCGAAAATCGCACTTGGAAGATGAAGCCGAGCCATCGGAATTGAATTCGTTGCTTTGTGGGATGAGAAGGCTCCTTATTGAGAGTTCGCAACAAGAAGAGATTTTATCTTCAGTTCTTGATATTCGGGTAACTGATTTTGAGGAGTTGAAGACTCTTCAAAGGAAGGATCCGAAGCTGCTGAATATCAGAAAAAGAGTCAGAAAATCTTGAGGGCCGTTGCATTATAGCATGGATAAAGATGGGATACTTCGGTTCTGAGATCGCAAAGTGATCCCTAAAGATTCAGAATTCAAGGAGCGGATCATGGCAGAAGCTCATGTGGCCCCTTATTTAGTTCATCCCGGCAGAACAAAGATGTACCGTGACTTGAAGAAAAATTACTGGTAGGATGGAATGAAGAAGGATATTGCCTTATATGTTGAGAAATGCCACACATGCCGTCAAGTGAAGGCCAAGCATCAAAGACCTGCAGGTATGCTCCAACCCCTCCCTATTCCTGAGTGGAAATCGGATGACATCACAATGGACTTTGTAGTGGGTTTCCCGAGAACGCCTAGTGGGAAAAATTCTATTTGGGTGATTGTTGACCGGTTAACGAAGAGTGCTCATTTCCTGCCTGTTAATAACACCGACTCCTTGGGTAAGTTGACACGCTTGTACGTGAAAGAAATAGTGCAGCTGCACGGCATACCAAAGAGTATAGTGTCGGATCGAGACCCAAGGTTTACGTCGCAGTTCTGGAAGAGTTTGCAGGCAGCTTTGGGTACTAGGTTGAAGTTCAGTACTGCATATGACCCGCAGACAGACGGTCAATCAGAGCGCACCATTCAGACCCTTGAAGACATGTTGCGAGCATGTATCATGGAATTTCAAGGGAGTTGGGAAAACCATTTGCCGCTCATCGAGTTTGCATATAATAATAGCTTCCATGCGACCATTCAGATAGCTCCCTATGAAGCTCTTTATGGGAGAAAGTGCAGGTCGCCCTTGTGTTGGGATGAAGTCGGGAAGAGTAGGATAATTGGACCCGAAATAATTCAAGAGATGCAAAGCCAAGTCCGGATCATCAGAGATAAAATGGCGGCAGCTCAGAGTCGCCAGAAAAGCTACGCTGATACCAGGAGGAGAGAGTTATCTTTTGAAGTTGGTGATTGGGTTTACCTTAAAGTCTCTCCCATGAGAGGTGTTAAGCGTTTTGGTAAGAAGAGGAAGTTGGATCCGAGGTATGTCGGCCCTTTTCAGATTCTGGAGAAGGTAGGGTCCGTCGCCTATAGAGTTGTTTTGCCAGAGTATTTTGGGGATATTCACGATGTCTTCCACGTATCATCCTTGAAGAAGAGCTTTGGACAGCAAGAGCCACGCTTCGTCGACCCAGAGGGTATTTAGTTGCAACCGGATCTCACTTATGAGGTTGTTCCGCCGCAGATCATGGATTGAAAGGAGCAACAGTTGAGGTCCAAGACGATACCTTTGGTTAAGGTGGCTTGGGGAGATCCGTTAGCTCAATACTTCTCTTGGGAGCGAGTAGCGAACATGAGGGAGCAGTACCCGTACTTGTTTGAATAATGAAGGTATGTATCTTAATCTTGGTCACAACTGGTTTATGTGTTTTTATGTGGCTTGTTTTAAGTTGGTGGTTGATCTTGCAAATTTCGAGGACGAAATTTGCTTTTTAAGGGGGGAGGATGTGATGACCCGCTTTTGCGTGTATTTTCACTGAAGGGTTGTTTTTATTTTAATTAATATATTAGTTTATTTATTTTAAATTATTGCATTTTAAATTTAGTTTTTATTTGTTGGATGTTGTGTTTTATTTATTTATTTATTTATTTGTTTTATGGTTTTTAAGCTCTTTCTCGGCGGTTTTGTTTTGTTGTCCGGAGTGAGGATTGGACCTCATTTCTTCCAACATCTTTTTGTTTTTCCTTTTTCCTTTTTCTCTTTTTCTCTTTTCTTTTTCTTCTTTCTTTTTCTTTTTCTTTTTTTTCTTTCTTTTCTTTTTCTTCTTTCTTCCCCTCCCGATCGTCTCTCTCTCTCTCTCTCTCTCTCTCTCTCTCTCTCTCTCTCTCTCTCTCTCTCTCTCTCTCTCTCTCTCTCTCTCTCTCTCTCTCTCTCTCTCTCTCTCTCTCTCTCTCTCTCCCACGCCGTAAGCCACCCCAGCCCCGACCCATCGCCGTCCGGCCACTGTGGGCGACACCACCCCCCACCGGTCGAAGCCCCTCCCTCCGGCGCACCACCCCATCGAATGCCAGCCCCATCCGGCCAGCCGTTTGGCCGAAAAACGCCCAAGAAGCCCCACGAATTTTGCCTCGATCCGCCGCCGTCGCTCCACCTCCGGCCACCACTTATTCACCACTTCATCACCAGTTCCTTGCCGTCCTAACCCACCCATTTCTAGCCTCTAATAGCCACCGGAACAGCTCCCACGAGCTAGCTTTCCATTTTGGCAAATCCGGCCTCCCTCCACCGTTTTCGCCGCCACCCACGGCCAGCCACCCACGGCCAACCACCACTTCCAATAGCTTCATAATCATCCTTAGATCATTCCCTATCAATCCCAAGCCCTGGTTTGTCCCCGTTCAAAAGTGGGTATTTTACAACCCACGGCCACAGTGAATTTTCACTGTTACGTTGCTTTTTCTCCGCCGTTTGCAACGCCGCAAGCTTTCTTAAAATACCATATAGCGCTATAATTATTTTCCAAACTCTACTTTTAGATTTAAATATATTTTGCTCATTCAATAAATATTTATCTGTTGGTTGGCTGATTCCGGACTGAGTCCGAGGAGTTCGGGGGTCGGATGGGTCGTGGACGGAGTGATTGGTTTTGTTGATTTATGGATGGTTGATTATTTTGTGCATTAATATCGCATTTATATGGTGCATGCACATGCATTTTTATTTATTTGAGAAAAGCCTATTTTATTGGCGTAAGGGGATTTTCGGGTGCGTGTGTATCACGACCCCAAGCCGGGATGGGGTATTATCTCGGTGGAGCTCCTCTGGTCACTCGGGAGCGGAATAAACTGAGTGACGTCTCCTGAGTTGTCGCTGGGCGACGACGGGAGCGGGGGCTAGGGGATGCTTGGCTACGAACGCGCCGGGCGCGGAACCGGGCATCGCTCTACGCACCGACTCCGTGGCCCTTCACTGGCGAGGGCTAGAGGATGCTTGGCTACGAACGTGTGGGGCGCGGAACTGGGCATCGCTCGTTAGATGTCACATGCGTGGTCGTAACCTGCGGTGTGGCACTAGAGCCAGGGTGTGCGGATGACCCCTAGGAGAGGTCATGGTGTATACGAATTAATTGGATAATGGTTTGAGATGGATATGGGCCAAATGTGACTTTTGGCGTGATATTTGGAAAATGTTTGTTTTTAGGCCAAATAGGATTTTTGGTGTGTGTGGAAAAATATGTTTTTATGGGTTTGCGCATTGGCATCACTTCATGCATATTGTTTGAGTTCTATATGCTTTTATCTGGTGGTGTTTGGTTTTTACTTACTTGTGGTACCATCATTTTGGTTCCATAGATTTTGGTGCAGGATTCGAGGAGGAGGAGGAGGCTGAGCCCGAGGATATGGCTCCGCCGGAGTTTTGAGTCGAAGTTATGCTTTATAGTTTGGTTTAAAACTATATTTGTGTTTTTGTAATATTTTATTTATGTATGTTTTAAACAGCTTGTATTATACTAAGAAAAATTCTAGTACTTAGTTGTGACTTTTGTTATCCGCTGCGTGTTTCTTCGTGCGCATATGTTGCTTTTGCACACACTTGGCACTCGTCGATAGGGTGGTGACCCGAGTTGTCACCATCCGGACGTCTCGATTTCTCCGTGTCCGTGCGTGGGGATTTGGGGGCTTCACTAAAGTCATATATTCATTTTAAAAAATAATAAAATTCATTATTAAAACAATTAATTTTTTATGTGAGGGTCATATTTACTCATTTTTTTTTAATTATTTCTATTTTACCATATTAGGGGTACTCTATCACTATAAATATATTCCTTTTAAAAAATAATAAAATTCATTATTAAAAAATTAATTTTTTATGTGAGTGTCATATTTACTCTTTTTTTCTAATTATTTCTATTTTACCATATTAGGAGTACTCTATCACTGTAAATATTATTTATATTTTACCATATTTCTTCTCTTTTACCATATTTCGAGGAAAATGATGAATAACTTCGCGTGGATCTTAAGTTTTCCATATTGACTACTCGAGATCTCCTCCCTTAATTTGCTAGTGGTCCTCCTACGATCTTCATGTACGTAGTCAGAAGTAATATTATTTGGAGTTCGATCGATTATGTAGCCATTAATTATTGGGAACGATTTAGTTGTCTGGCCTAAATTATTCGAGCTAGGGAGTATTTCTTGATTATTCTGTCATGTGATCTCCATCAATCTAACTTATGAGATGTTGGAAAATTATAATAAAATATATGATAGAAACACTCGAAGGAAAAAATATTTCGACTTCAAGGCGGCTCAATCGTAACAACGATTTCTTTATTAATTACATATTTTGTCTCATTTCTTAGTGCTACATAGTATTTATATGATAAATGTTTCCACGATACAATGAAGTCCTAAACGGCCTCATTATTTTAAATTAGCACTTTTTATAGTAATTTAAAAGTACTCTTTTATGAGAATTTTGATATGGAGAGGAATTGTTGGAGAGAACTACTTGTCCTTATTTTTGAAATGGTCAGGTGATTATATGATATTAACAGACCATCAAGAGTACAATAAAGTTGGTCATTCAAATTCAAAACTGATGGCCATAAACCTCACTTGATGTGCATATTAAATTCCCAAAGCCCATTGTCCTTGCACGCGGGCACATCGTGTGTTGCGGGCAGCGTGCTAGGCAGCTTTTGAAGCCCTCTTCTCCTTTTCACTTCAAGATAGTTCCATGGTAAGGAGGTTTCCATATAAACATCTTGTCTATTTTATAATTACTCAAAGTGGGATTCATATTTCTCCTACACTTCAAAATCTCCATGATTTTGGAGACCATAAATATAGTTGATCAATTGTAACACTCCGTTCCCTAGGTTTAAACTAAAATCTCTTCTAGAAATTTTTCGAAAAGCCAAAGTGCTACTATTGAACTTAAAATATTTTTCTTTTATTATAAAAGAAGCGCTAGGTACAAAAATTTCTTATAATGCAATCAATTTTTATTAAAAATACTTAAATTATAAATTAAAGTGCACGAAAGCATTTACTAAAATTTCACGAAGTCTGTGCCATTAAATCATAACTTAACATATGTGTACATGATCTAGACTGTTGTTACGCCTCCATGCCTCCCTGCACTAAGTCTTGTCCTGCAGCTCTACCTTTATAAATATTCTGATCTGGGGTAGTTTAAAAACATAAAAATAAACTAAAATAAGTCAATAACTCAATAAGAAACTCGTTATAATGTAAACAGACTTGACATAAGGTTTTCATAAAATATTTTTTGCTAAGAATTAAAATCATGACTAATTATCTTAACTAACTAACTAATTTGATTTTTTTGATTAATCTTACTAGCTAATACACTAACCCTATTACTAGGTTGTACACCGACCCCGCATCTCGTGGCCGCAAGAGGAGCCGCTGATAATATTCTGGCATATTATGGTGGACTACGCTTAAATCCATGACTTACACATCCACCCTAAAACTACATTGAAACCATGTATCTAAATGACTATCTGATTAATTGTTCTGACTTCATCTGATGCTCGATCTTATGAAAACTTACATCTCTTATGCAATGCGAGATGCACAAGATGCGTAATACATATATAATTATAATATGCAAAATGAAATATGATGAATGACGTGCTTGCAAATATCATGATATAAGTATTACATAAATACTGGTTTTAATAATAATATATATAACTAGTTAACATATGCTCATCCTAATTTATGATCAAGCTACTTGCCATGTTGTGTTGCTTCCTAACATTTTCAACACAAAACCGATCACGGTGCAATGAAGATGAGGCTACGACATGTTGAAGGTAAAAAGAGAGCTAAAAACAAAAAGCCTAGGTTTGAAAAGGCATATGCATGTATAGTGCACGGGACTCTATTTATAGGATGGTATGGGTTGGGTTTAGGAATTTTAAGGTGAAGATGATTCTATAATTGTAATCTTTGTGTGTTTGAAATTAAAGACATACTCTAGTAGTTCATTTAATGTTGGATTGGGAGTGACTAAGACTGTGTAGGGGACTTCAATCAGTGATATTTTAAATTGAAATAAATTTCTAATAGCATATTAAAGGAAGTCTAATTCCTTCAATAAATAATAAAGGGGATTTAACCTAGTTATTGAGCCTAATTACAACTCTTAATCAATCTCAATAATTTATCACTTGTAGACTTATCCAATATTCCAACTTTAAAATTTTTGGGCTTGGTCTTTACATTGATTCTCTATCAATGCACAAGATTTTATTTAAACATATAAAAAAAAATGAAATACTACATTATTACATTATTATTTAAAATACCCAAAATAATTTTATTATTTTAATAGAATCTAACTTGATGAAGTGAATGTCGACAGAATTGCAAGGATCAATATCCCTTAATTTTGACAGGCAATTGTTGCTCATTATCATGAAATCTCCTACAAAAATAAATAAATAAAAAGTAGAAGATTTAACAGGCAAGTTTATATCATATAGTGTTTCTTGCTAAGGAAAGTGCTTGGAAATATCGTCAAAGACCATTCATTGTATTGTCTTTATTACCACAATAAATCCACTTAATTTATTGATATTAAGATTAATAAAAAAGGATTGAAGACAAAAGATTTCCTACCACTTATGATTACTAACCCAATAAAAAGGAAAAAGAAAACGACTTCTCATCTTTTACCGGTTATTGATTTTGTCAACGACATATATATATGGTAAGAAGTTCTAGATCGAAATTCTGAAGGAACTTCTAGATCCGAAATAAGACTGTTCATCCGGGTATACCCGGCCCGGAACCGGGTATTAAAACCGGTCCGGATTTCGGCCTTGCTATACCCGGTCTAAAACCCGGGTGAATTCGGGTTTCAAAAACCCAGAAATCCTGGTACCGGGTTATACCCGAATTTTTTTTTTTTCTTCCTCTTATAGAAGCTAGTTTTTGAAGCATACTTTTTTAAAAATAAAAGCCTGGTATTTTTTCTTCAAACATCTAATCTAATATTAATAAAAACCCATATTTATACAAAAATGTTGCAAAGCATAATTCTGCTATATTTATTTTAAAAATTAAAAAAATTATTGAAAATCATACTTTTTTATAAAAGCCTATATTATGTGAAAAGTTTTTCTAAATCACTAAAAAACATAATACTAACATTTTCCATAATAATAAAAATATATAAAAATGAAAAACTAAAATGCATGCAAGCCAACTAAATATTATATTATTTTGTTATTTACACATTACATTATAAAATACAAAATATGAATTACAAAATCATTGACGTGGTCTTCTATCAATCATTTAATCTCACACCAAGTAGCAACTTCAAGTAATCTATTGAAAGAGAGCTTGCAAAAAATAAAAGTTTTGAATACTTAGAAAAGCTCAACAAAAGTATCAGTTTCTATGGGGAAAGGAAAGGAAATGGCAGGTGGGAGTGGGAGAGTCACTCTCTCCCACCAAATTACACATTTAACACACTCAATGACACAAAGCAAAAACATCAAGCAACCCACATCCATGAGACATATTGTTGTGTGTTGGGAAACCACTAGTTTCCAAGACACCCCAAAATCATTGTCAGCTTACAACAATGGAATTTCATCCCCAGCCCATAGGAAGAAGAAATCTCCATCCTGCATGTTTAGACACTTGACAGTGATTAAAAAAACTGGTACATGTCATGTCTTCAACACCAATGAAAGCTCTCACAACTACTATTTATGACATGTAGGTCATAAATCATAATGGAGTTCATCAATCAGTCGACACATCCAAATTGAACATATATATGAGTGCATCTTGAAACATCAATACAACCCAATTATTAAAATCTTCCATAGCTTGAATAGGTCGAGGTCTACCTCTTTGACGCTCGGAATCATTCCAAATAATATTGAAATCACCCACAAAGATACAAGGGTCAGAATCTAGATTCTGAAAACTCAGAGCATCCCATAAACTACGTCGTTCCACCATGGTACATTTAGCATAAATGATCGTAAGCAAAAAGATTTCAGCACCTTCGCCCACTTTGAGAGAGATAAATTGCCTTCCCATTCAAACCAACCTCACCTCAATAATACTATCCCAGAAAATCCATATTTTACCACCATCTGCCTCATTTGAAATAAAATTATCAAACCTCAAACCACGACCCAAACGCTTAGCAACATCAATATTTTGAAAAGGTTCCAACAAAGCAACAATTTTCGGCCTCCACTTACTAATCAACTTTTTAAGTCTACCCTTCGAGGTCCCAACACCCCTAATGTTCCAAACTAAAATTGGATCAATCATTGAGCTGGATTAGAGACTCGAGCAAGAACCCGAGAGGAACTTCGTATTTTAACAAAACTCATTTTCTTATATTTTCTTCTGCTTTCTTTACTTTCAGATTCAGTCAAGTATTCTTTCTCTTGAGATAAAACTTCCGGATGCAATTCTGGGTCCAGTTCAGAAACTGTGTCTTCAAGAAACACATTAGCCTCATTCGTTCCACCTTCCAGTGCACCCACAACCACCTCCATCTCATGAGCAACAACAGGATCAGCTAGCTCACTCTATTGCGCAATCAAAACATGCACAGCAGAATCAGAAATCCCATCCCTTGCAAGAGTGAAAGCATTTACAGGGTTAGAAAAAACAGGAATAACATCCACCTGAGAACTAGCCATGCATTCTCCACCACTCTTCACAAGCCCAACACCATTCGGAAGCACCCCTATAGCAGGAAGTTCCTCCGCTCTAGCATCAACTTCCACTCCATTCGCTGTCAGTGAAATGCCCATCTGTTCTACGCTCAGTTCCACCTCCAGCACAACAACCAGCTCCTCATTCCCCCCAGCTGCACCCATTGGATCGTCATTCAACCCAACTGCACCAACTGGATCTGCATTATGATCAAGAACAACTTTTGTATTTATCTCCAAGACCTCCACTGCGCCCACTACATTCAGTTCCTTCTCAAGAACTGCAACCAGTTCCTCATGCCCCCTGACTACACCCACTGCAACATGGTTTATAACAGACACCACTCTAGGATTTTCTTTCATCCCATGAACATCAACAAAATCCTCATGAGTCTTCATGCCTTTTTTCCTTGTCACCTCTACCCGTGCCTTGTTCCTGTGAGCGATTTGTTCAGCCCAACAGGTACGTAAGTTGTGTCCCTACATGCAGCATTTACAACAGTAGGCAGGAAGTGTTTCATACACCACTTCTTGCTTCCTACTAGACGATATCCCTGGGGCTCCAATCCAGAAATGGCCAAGCGGTTCCTTGGCAGCATCGACCTCAACACAAAGTCTAGCCCCGTCGGTTCTAGTAGCACACCGCGTCGGATTATTCCAACGAATGAAAGTGCCAATCGGGGCCATTAAAATATTCAAGAACGATTTACAATAAAAATTAGGAGGGAGACCTGGGAGAGATATCCAAACCAATACTTTTGAAGGCTCTTCATCCTCTGTGAAATCCAGAGTCCACCTAAACGCACGGTAAGGAATACCGTTTATCTCACAAACACCTCTACACAGTGCCTTAGTGAAATCTGCATCATTTGCCATCCAAACAAGCACATTCCTCGGCCGTTGCATGGAGGAGACAACGGGAGAGGTTGAGAGACCCCATCGGTTATGAATAAACGAACGTACAGCATCAAGGGATGTCTCTGTTTCAAGAACTTCAAGATAACCAAGTAACGGAAGGGCTCTGCAGAGTTTGAAATTTCCTCACGCGAGAACTGGAAGTAAACTTCACCATCCAGCAACTTATGGGTTCTAAACGGAAGAGACGTCTCCGGAATAGGATGGGGGACAGCGGCCACCAGGTCAGCAAAGGAGGGCCGACCGGTGCCACCATCAGCGGCGGCCATGCAGCCCACCGATGGTCCAAACGTAGGGAGCAAACGGGAACCCTAATTCTCACGTAGAGAGAAAAAAGGGTAAAACTGGAAACTGAAGATTAATAATCTATAAATTTCCATCCTCTTACAACTCAAAATGGCTCTTTCCACAAGCAATCTACCCCATGATTGTCCAGCCCATGTACCACCTCTATCAGCCACCAAACCGAGCAAGTGAGAGTGTGTGTAGAGGAAAGCCAACCTCTTCCAAGTGCTAGAGCTTTGTAAGTTCTCTTTCCCTATCACTTCTCCTTTTACTTTTACTGTTTTAGTTAGGAACATGTTAGCTTGGATGTTTGAATTATTTTCCATAAGATTAAGGGTAATTTTGGAAAAAAAATTCATCTCATTCTGAATCATCTCATCACAACTGATTTCATTCCCAACATCATTCAAATACAAACATGACTTTCAAACTACTCATTACAATTTTTTCAAACTAATCACTACAATTTTGTCAAACTTTCAAATAAAAAACCAAAAAATAATTCAACTTTTCCAAATCCCAAAATAAAAATAATATTATAACAATATCTTAATTTTATAATATTTTGTATTTAATTTTTTCTCTTTCCTTTTCCAAAACCCAATAAATACTTAACTTAAACTATCTCACTCCTATTTACAAAACATCTTACTACTATTTACAAAATTCTCATCTTATCTCATTCCCCAAGTATTCCCAAAATGGTTGGAATTGTCTTACAAAAGAAAATGCTTTCATCTACAAAAAATAAATGGTTAATGTGTCAAAAGCCTCGAGCAAGTGGGATTACTTAGATATGTCATTATTGCTCAGCATAATTCAGAGTAGAGCTTAATACTTTAGAGCATAGAATGAATAGATAGGGGATAAAAGATACCCTTGTCTAATTCCTCTTGATGGCTTAAACCTTCTTATGGGATTCCATTGATGAGAATAAAATAATTGACATAGCTTACTATAATATCTTGCCAATTTCTCTCTAATGGTCACGAGTCTCGTTCTACGTGCCGAACCTCGATAGCGTATTTTTAAATATATCAAGTGATTTTTAAAGCAAGCCGAATGTTTTAAAGCCTTCAAATATTTTAAATGTTCTGGAAATATTTATATGAGATATTTCCAATGTTATTGAACCAAGCCTAATTTTAAATAAAATAATTATAATATTTTTCAAAAGCTCCAAAAATATTATAATTGTGAAAAATAATTTTAATTAAATGATTTTAGCCATTTAAAAATATTATGAGATTTAAATTATGTTAAAAACTCCTAATTTATTGAAATGGTTTTATTCTCTTAAAGTAATTATCAAAACTTCATCATTTATTTAATGATAAAAGAATATGATTTAATAAACTAAAGATGAGTTTGAATTAGTATTAATATGTTTATATCTTTAAATATCTATTTTTAGGTTAGTTAACTTTATGTTTAATTCCCCACAGTTGGATTAGATTTGGATCCCTAGGATGAAGTGTCTAGATTAAATACCCAAGCCCTAACCTTTTTCCCTCACTTTTCCATTTTCCCTCTCTCTCCTCCCTCTCCCTCAGCTCACACGACAGCCTCTCCCCTTCCCTCTACCGTAGCTACTTCTCCTTTCCAACCAAGCCACAACTTGTCGTCCAGCGTCACTGCCACCACTGGCGTCTTCCCCTCACTCCAGTGTCCACCTTCCCCAACCGGTGAGCCTCCACACGGCAGCTCTCTCTCCCCCTCCCTCTTTCTGAAATGGGTTTCACCAATTTCTCTCTTCATTGCACCGCCATATGTGGCCAACCAGAACACTGAGCACCACCATCAGCTCCACCCCCATGGCTTCCCTTTCCGTAGCTCTCTTCCTCTTCCTCGGATTTTCCACGCACGCACACAAGCAAATGCATGGGTTCTCCACCATGTGTCGTCGTACTCCTCCATGCGCTACCACGAGACCACCATGAGCCTCCCCATGGTCACCCCTTCCATATCCACCAACCCATGCACCCAAATAGCTCCCAAATGCCCAAAACTGCCACCATATGTGGGTTAGCCTCCACGTATGAAACTTTCAACATCTTCAACCATGATGGGTAGCGAGCAGTGCATGGGTTAATCTCGACGACG
Organism: Carya illinoinensis; assembly: GCF_018687715.1. Lineage (NCBI taxonomy): Eukaryota > Viridiplantae > Streptophyta > Magnoliopsida > Fagales > Juglandaceae > Carya > Carya illinoinensis. Next base: position 8,265,082 of record NC_056767.1, on the reverse strand, counting down.
GTATAACCCTCTATCCCTTATTAATTATGTTAGATGTTAGTTGGTTGATTGTGGAGTTCACTGTGAAGTGAAGTGTTAGGCATAGTTGTATGGTGTGTTGTTAAGTGATGTGGACTGTGCCGTGAAGTGTGGGTTTGAAGTGTGTGTTGTAGTAGTGATGCGACATAGTGTTGTGAAGGGGAGCACATGTGGCGTGTACTCCATGTCATGCAGGAATACACCGTTTGGTGTGTGTTGTAGTAGTACGTGGTGTAGCGTAGCTTGAAAGGAGTACACATGGTGCATACTCCATGTTGTGCAGCAATGCACCATGTGGCATGTATCGTAATGGTGTATGGCATAGTGTGGATGGAAGGGAGTTCAAATGGAATGTACTCCGTGTGGTATTGTGATGCACCGGATGGCCTGTCACAAAGGTTTAGATGGTGTAGCTGAGAAATGTACAACGGGTGATGTCGTGTCGGGAATTGTAGAGCAGTGTCCCGAAGTAGTTCTGAGGTGATCCTGTCATAGTGACGGGTGTCACGATATAGCTTGGGATTAGCCTTAAGCTACGTGACGAGATGGAGGTGTATTATGAATGGGATCTTGTCGTGTAAGTATTAGGATGAACTTGTAAAAGGGCTGGGAAGTAGGAAGTCCTACTGACTGGTTTTGAATAGAAGTTAGTATCGGAGTATGGAGCTTGTTTATACAAGCGGGCGTTCAACAGATTATATATTGATCTTAGGTGATAATAAGGTACATGTACATCTGATGAGACATGCGCACCAGATGGATTTACAATATATAATGGGTAACCTATCCTAAGCATGGTTACATGATGTTTAAGCCTCAAATTTGGCTTAAAGTCATGTGGCATGTATGTATGGGAATGAGGACTTAGTGTGGGCTAAGATGGGTGAAGGAAGTGACAGGTATACCATCTATGATTGGGATGCGTGACTTAGTCAATCCAAGTCATGCATCAAAATGTGGTTAATAGGAGAGTAAGATAAAGGTCTTAGTGTCTGAACTCTAAGGTGAACAATGGAGATTCACTTTAGTGGATGGGCATTGGAGGTAGAACGCTGAATTTGGAAAACACAGTAGGTGGCACGTAAGAGCATGGGATAGAAAGAGAGTATTTCCAAGTGAAGTGTAGTTCTATTTTTAGTTTAGTAACTTATGCTTTAGATAGAGAATGACACTAAGGTTATGTGTATGCATGTACGTTGCCGTCTGACATGCACATGAATGGACTGCATTCAATAAGTATGGCATGGAGTCTAGGTAAATATTATATTTATACTCTTCTAGAGTTTTCTAAAAGATATGAAAATGAAAATGAAAATGAAATGCTTTTCATTTACGAGACTTTACGAAATGATATGGACGATATTTTACGAAAGAATGCCAAATATAAGTTTTCAAGTATGTTTATGTAATGGCCCTTCTTGATAGTCCCTTTTTATGCACCCAAAGTATTAAGTATATGCATGTGAATGGATGTCTATACGCAGTATGTATTGGATGTATTTTCACAAAATTAAATGCGAGGCTCCTTCCTCATGCTTTAAGCGAAGCTTTAAACGATGCAAAGAAAATGTGTTAAAATGTCCCTACGAACCGAGGTTTTAAAATGTCCCTATGAATTGATGTTTTAAATGATGCCTTAAAAGATGATGTTTAAGCTCATGCTTTTAAATGATGTTTCTAAATGAACGGACTGATGAATGGAAGAATGAAAGAAATGACTAAATGAATTAATGTTTTAATATATGAAACTACGTAATGGCCATATGAATGAATGAAAGGGTACCAAATGAATGGGCAGATTGCAATGCCGAGTAAGTAATGCTGCCAGTGCACCCAATGCTACCCCCTAACTGCAAAGGAATTCCCAACTTGTGGCCACGGGAGGAGTCTGGGTCCAAAGGAAGATCGTTAACCCTCACACACGGGAGATAACAGTCTGTAACGGGCAATGGAAAGTGATAAGAAAAAATGTATGTATGTTAAGAAAAAATGCTTGTTTACTCAGACAGTTTAAGAAATAAAGGCACGAGGTGTATGAAAATGTTTTAAGAATGAAAATAAACGTTTTATAAAAAAGAATCATTTTCAAGAAAAACCCCACCTCAAAATGTTTTAAATGAACGAATGTCTTATGTATAGTATGTATGGAGTAATGAATGCATGACTGAAAACCTATGTTATTATATTTTGACCGTATGAAGTAATGCTTACGAGTTTTCGACTCATTTTACTTTTTATGTGTGTCATCCCAGGGACAAGAAAAATAGTACGCATCAGGACAAACATGGCCCAAGGGGAAGAGCACGGAAGCCCAGGCACAATGTTTTGTACGAAAGACTTTAATTATAAAGATCAATGTTTTTCATCATAACCCCTTTTAAATTAATAAGCATATTTTATTTTATAAACATGGAGTCTTTAATATCCTGGCATGAAAGGAAAAAAGTTTTAAACGAATGATAATTCATTTTTCTTAAAATCATTTTCTAAAAGTCCACCATAATGAATAGCATTAAATAGCACACTTCATAATTAATTCAATCCATCTGTTATCAAACCCCATTTTTTGCATAACAACTTTCAATAAATCCCATTCAATTCTATCGTAAGCCTTACTTGTATCTAGCTTGAGTGCCATGTAGCCTTTCTTTTCTTACTCTCGTTCAATTTTACATAGTATGCATAGCTTCATATGCCACAATAATGTTATCAAATATTAGTCTACCAAGCATAAAAGTACTATGTGTCGGAGATATTATCCCTAGAAGAATAAGTTTCGATCTATTAAGTGCCAATACCTTTGCAATTATTTTGGAGAAAACATTATGAAAACTGATAAGGCAACAATTAGACACTATCTTGGGGAATTGTTTATGTAATACCCAGGGCCCAAGCCTATTCAAGGGTACCCCCACACGACATCACTTTCAGGTACATTCACCTCTTTGATTTTTCTTCCTCCCTCTTGGCATCCTCTTCCCTCACACCCCTGTAATTGGTTTGCACTTCCTTTTCTCCTCCACACACATTCAAGTAGTTCATTCCCTCAAGATTTTCGCCTTCCCCAACTTCCCACTCTCCTTTCCATTGACACCATATTTTCGGCAGATTACCCCCCTGCCCAAAAAAAAATCAGTTTCATACGGATGCCACACTCGGTCCAAAACTACTCTCTCTCTCTCATCTTCTTTGTCTTCCTCTTTCATCTTCAATTTGTGGTGACAGTAGCACATTTGTGGGATACTCTCCACCTTCGGTTGCTTCCAGTTGTCGTACACCACCGCACACCATCACATTGGTAAGGCTCCTTGCCTTAGTCTACATCTCTCTATAATTCTTCACCTCATTTTCTCTTAGTTTGGCACACTCTAAAGTTTTGCACAAATCCCTCACAACAATGGTGTCTCCAGGTCTCCCCCCTCCCCTGCAATTTCAGTGTAATGAATGATGTTTGAAGACTAGTTAACTCTCTTAGATTTTCCAAACAATGGTATGATGCACCTTGATCTATACATATGTTTTCTCTTTACCTAAGGGTATCAGGAATAGAAAAAGTGAGCAAAGCTACTCTAGGATAGGGAGTCGAGTACCTAAGGGTATCATTGCTAATAGAGGGGTTTTGTTTGATTATCTAGATTTCATTATGTTATTTGGATTATTAAGACTTATGAAATTATCAATTTATTATGTTGAGGTTTATTTATGTTATTTGATTTATTACATTAATGACCTTTTGGATGAAATTTATATATTAAGTTGAAATAGATGAATTTATGTTTCGTTTTGGAACCTTTGGAAATTATATTTGTATTGGGAGACATGATTATAGGTGATAGGTAGTAATTCTCCGATTCATCTGGGTACGGGGCGTTATAGTTTCTTTTGAATTAGGGCTATGAAAGTCTTATTCACATCATCAAATCCCATCCTTGTACTGACCTCACATTTGAAAATTTCCACCTACGCATGAAATCCCTCTCTTGATTATGGCAAGAAATGAGCAAAGAGTATTAATCAAAGTTTTGGATAGGAAGAATATAAATATCTGAAAGATCATAGAGGGAATACCAATCACTATTTCCAATCTATCTTTTGTGAGCTCCATTCCTTCCTTGTTGTTACACCATGTACACTCAAATCCTCTCAAGCCCAAATCACTTAATTCACATTCTTCTAGTACTTCTCTGAATACCTCCATTTGTTTGTATGGTCTAACTGCTGCTCCAAACTTCTCTTCTTGAGAAATAATTTCATTAAAGTTTCCCATGCACATCCATGTTAATTGATTGCTAGGTTTAATCAACCTCAATAGGTGCCAACTTTTCACCCTTCATGCTAGTACAGGCTGCCCATAGAAACTAGTCAAAGTCCATTTCTAATCCATAATAGAATGGTTTGTAATCGGAGAAATATGACTTTGTGAAAAAGAACTTAGCTCAACTTGTACTTTCTTCTTCCATAGAACAATAATACCTTAACTTCTCCCAATACTATAAACCATGAAACTGTTCAAATCCTAGTTTGTTATGAATAACTTCTAGTATGTCTCTTTTGCACTTGGTTTCAATAAGAAAAATCAAGAGTGAGAGCTTTTCCCTCACCAAAAGGTGCAGTTCACAAACTGTCCAAGGGTTCCCTAGCTCTCGACAATTCTAGTATAACAGAATCATAATTTCTAGCAAGGTTGTTGGACAACCTCTACGAATTCTATTTGTTGGTCATCCCAAATAAAAGGGTGGGTTTTGGTTCTTTTAACAATCAAAACTTGCATTTCCTCTCCCCATAATGTTTCTGTTCTTATTAGAACAGTTGGTATCCGAGTTCATAGTTGATTCCAAACTATCACATGAGTATCCCTTTATTTTTCCATCTCTAGCTCTCATCTTCCAATTGGATAATGTCTTCTTTTCATCCACATATCCACATTAACAACCATATTATTAGTGATGGAGCGAAAACATATCTAGCTACTGCCATGCATGATATCAGCCATGTGACCTTCATTATTAGGAAAGGTTAGGATCAAGTTGTTTATTGAAATCTTGGAGAAAATTTTGTAATTTTCCAGCATAAAAGATATGATTGAAGAATCATTCTTTTTTGAAATTGTCTCTAGTTGTGATAGGTCAACGCTCTCTTGACTTCCTCTATTTACTTGTTACCAAATTCAGCATCTATCAACTTATCACTTCTTGATTTTGTGGAATCTTGTGGTACTGGATCCGTAATTGCATCCTCTTGTAGTTCCTTTCATTTTTTGTTATTTTCAAGAAACATCTTATTGGAGTTGCCCTGTTGAATGTCACCAGTGGTTTCCTTTTCCCAAACTCCTCCTGATTTTCTATGAATGCCAATTTGGTTGGTCTATATGCCTGCCCTTAACCATGTGCCATATTGAATATGCAAATTGTCTCCTAATCTTCTTTCAGAATCCAACTTTGAACATCTTTTATTGGCATGTTTAATTATACGACAATGAAAATAAAAGTTGGGCAGCCTCTCATATTTAAAGGAAATCCAAAACCATTTATCTCTAATGTTTAATAAACAACCTCTTGCCAATGGTTTTGTGATGTCTACCAAAACCTTTACGCTTAAAAAGTTTACCCAACTTGTACCATTGTCGTTAGCGTCTACCATAATCACTTGGCCTATTGTTGAACCAAGCTTTTCCCCCATGCTTTTATTCATACCAGCAAAAGGCATATCATGAAACTGTATCCAAAATGGTTCAGAGGAGAAGCTAATATCTTTGGACGTTGTATCACCATCACATTCTTTTAAGCTCACAAGATACTTATCAATGGACCATGGACGCCCTTGTATGATTCTAGTTTTCTCTTTTTTTTTTCCCTTGAAACTTGATTAAAAACCTATTACATCCCACTCCTTTGAAAACTGTGTGCCTTTCAACTTTTCATATTTTCACCATTGTGGATTTAAATGCTCCTTTATTCACCTCCTTATATGCTACTATAAGAGCTACCGACATCCTTTTCCTTTCTCAGTCAAAATCATAACATCTTCCTCTGGTATAACTACTTCTTGTCTGTCTTCTTCAGCCAGTTTTAGACCCTTGTAGGGATTAGAAAATCTTCCATTCTCAAAAACTTTTCAAACAAATTGTGCAAGAGAGGATACCCTTTGTTATTGAGAAACAGAGAAAAGCTCTCCCCTACCCTTGCCAGAAGGAGAAAAATTTAGATTGTTATACATTGTACATGCAGTACTTCTAAGCTTCTATTATTTTGCTATATACACGTTTCATAATTTTATACAATTGGCAGCCATTTGACTGTTAATGTTTGTTTTGAAGTGATTGCATTTGCCCCTAATTCCCCAAACAGATTAATCAAACATGCGTCTTGCACGTCTCATCTGCACATGTCAGCGATAAAGCAAAATGCGTATGGACTGCAAAGGATGAATCCTTATCCACTTAAAGAAATATTCTTCACTCATTTTAAAACTTTCTTTAATCTCCTAACAGGTGAGATACAAAAGGAATTATGATTATACTTCTTATCTCTTACGCGATGAATCTACTTAAGGGTTTTAATCAATGGGCAACATGTAAACATGTTTATACATTTGTTTTTTTTTCTTTTAATTTAATGAAAGTAAAATACTATCAATTATATCGTGGTTCAAACTACTTGTTTACATTCGAAATTCAATATATTTTCATTCAAATGGCATGATTTAGGTTCAATCAAAATTAAATACTTCACACCTCTTTATTTATGGGAAATAGACTTCAATTCATTCATGAAGAAAGTTACAGCTGTGACTGATAAATATATGAAAAAAATCTCAATAACAAGCCAAACTACTTATCCGTTTGGGCCTTCCCCACACATAAATTTTTTTGTAATGGAGATTGTTGGACTTCAAATAAACTCTCTAGTGACAAGACCTTCTGAGATGTAAGACTTTGTAAATAATTGAGGTGTCCATCTCGACTTATCTTAGAAAACACATCCAACCCTAACTCTTCAAAGGAAGACAGGGAGAAAACCCTCATCTTCCGATGGAAGAGAGGGAGAAACCCTTCTCCTCTAATGGAGGAGAGGGACAAAGCTTGCTATGGACAATAAATCCAATAACTTATTTCTATTTATTATTACCTAACTACGACATAAAACGAACATGACAACATAAAACATTAAATATTAAAAACACTCATAAATGATCTCTAAACGGATGTTAGTCATGATCAACTTTTGTCTAGCCCATGCCGCACTTTCTAGGCACCTTTTGCCCGTCAGATTCTGTGAGTGCCTGACAAACACCAAGGCCAAAACACTTTCTACACACTTTTTGCAGCAAGCATGTGTGGGTGGTCTACAACCCAGCCTCATTCAAAACACTCACATTCTTCTCTCCTCTATGTCTGCTGCAACCTATTCCATTGCGTCACCGAGGCGGCAATCCTCCTCCACATCTCATGGTGTGACTCCATATCATGGCTTTACACCAAGCCCAACAGTAAAACACGAGTCACCACCACCTTCCACAGCTGCATCGTTCACCAAGCCCATGGCTAGTGACGGCAGCGTTCTAATGGTTGCCCCACCATGAACTAGCCCGAGCCTGTGTGCGTGCATCCCCCCAACGATAGACTGCACCCAGCTACCGAGCCTCGTCTATTTTCATTTTCTGAAACAAAGCACTCTCAACTTCCATTTTAGGAGTTCGTCCATAGGGTCCACCAAGGTTCATGCCGAGAACCACCATAGGTTGAGCAAAGCCCAAGTTGAGCACACCATTAACAGACATGGAAGTTCTCAGCATGAGCTGTGTTGCGGTGCTACCAGACGCTACCACCCAACAAAGTGGCATGCCTTGCAGCTGGGAACCCCCATAGTGGTTCAGGGCCACCACATGGAGGCCAACTCCGTCCAGCTCTTCTATCCTGCTGCCACCTTCTTGTGCCTAGGCCACATCATAGCCGCAGAGCTATTGCATCTCCCTTAAGCCACCATAAATCACACCACCAAGAGCCTAATTGACAAGCGCCTAAACTAAACTAAATTAAATCTATTGACTGGAAATTAAGGCAGGAAAGCAGTACACTAAAAAGCAGTACACTAAACAATCTCTTGCAGATTTTTTGAGCTCAAAGGATCTCCCCTTCAAATACTTTGCACCCTAGATGTATGCATTTCTTCCACCAGAATGTCCATTCGAACTAATGTGAAATGTTCTAATACAAAAACAATGTTTGTTCCAACGGTATACCATCAATTTGAACGTCAAGTTTCTTGTTCAAATGATTATTCAACTGCTGGGATATCTTGAGACGAAATATCAATTTCATTCCAAAATGTCAAATTTGTTGCAGTGATGGACCCATAAAATTGTATCATATTCTAACAAATTGACAAGTTATATGTATGGACCCAAGTAGTGAACCAAATATTCCTCTAATTTTATTTTTTTTAACTATTATCATTACATAGTTGTTAGATAAATTCTGGCTTTGTACTTTAAACTGCCTTTAATATCCGCCGTTATCAAGCAGCAGATGCAGCACTATGCTTAGTGGTCTGCACATCATGTTAGAAGAGACTAAAAAATTGCTCATGTTTTAGCTCAGAATGCCCTTCTTATTTCTGGACATGGAGGATCCTCCTTCATGCATTCAAATTTTATTATGATTTTTTATTAATGAAATATATTTCCTTTAGAAAAAGAATAAACGAAATTCATTATACATATGGCAGTCCTAATTAGTACAGTTAGTAATGCATGATATTTATCACAATTAAGTTATGAGGAATTAGATCTAGCATGGTTAAAAAGATTCATATATACTCATCGTGAAGGTTAGGAATTTAGTTGTATACCATGATCAATAATCATGCTGAATCCATTTATCGCTACTTAATTACTTGCTTAAGCATGAATTATATTCTTACCACTTATATACATAGAGAGAAGTGCTACTGTCATAAAAAAACTCATAAAAATAAAGGTACAAATTAACATAATTTTATATGATACGTTTGATTATTTACTTTATAATAAAAATAATTTCATAATTTAATATATCATATCAAGTGACATGAGTTTATAAGTTTATTTTTGTAAAATCTTTTTATAGTTAAAGTATTATATATATATATATACATGACATGTATATAATATGTATGTAACCATGCATGCATGCTTAAAATTAGATCACATGCACCATCCATTGATATAGTTAATATTAAATGGTATAACCATGCATATATGCATTAATTTCAATGAAAGCAATGAATTAATTCACTTTAGCAGTAGTTGATACGTTCATAAACCACGCCACTAACATGACTGACTAGGCAGTACTAGTCCATTCGTGTCATGGTTATCATCTCTATTTGCAAGTCTAGCTCGTCATCATTATTACTTACAGATTGGTCTTAAATCTTGATTTAATTTGACATATAGGAAAATAGGATTAAATACTATAATAATTAAACGTTAACCCTAATCAAAAGTATTTTTAGGATATAATAATTTCATGTTTAAGCATCACTCAAATATAAAAAAATATTTGATAATTTTAAGTTTTCAATTTTTTGTCTATTCATTATTTAATCATTTTAATTATTTTAAACTTTCAAATAAAATATAAAAAACACTACTACAATTTTTTCAAATTTTAAAATAAAAATTATATTAAAAAATTATATGCTTACAATATTTTAATTTTATCATATTTATATTTAATTTTTTTCTCTCATTTTTCAAAATATATTAGGCTCCGTTTGGATTGAGAGTTCATATCATCTCATCGTTACAACTTTTACAAATTCCTATACAAAATAGACTAAAAAATTTAACTTTTTTTAAATTTTAAAATAATAATAATATTAAAAAATAATATATTAACAATATTTTCTTTAATTTTTTACTTTTAACTCAACTTATTTCTACTTAACTTATTATTCAAATCTAACCTAAAATATTATATAAATTCAAATCATTTTATTACTATTTACATATTTCTTATATAATCTCATTTCTCGAACATTTCCAAAGAGGCCGACGTCACCTCAGATTCTCAAGTTCCTAATTAGCCCCTATGGACCATATATAATTTGAGGAATACGTTATTACTAGCTCCAATTATCTAAGCTTTCCACGTGTATATTGACTTGAGGTCTCCTCCACTTTGTTAGTGCTCCTACCATGCATCCACCCATTAAATATTTAGAGTTAAATGTTGTATTATTCTATTAGGAATGACTAATTAGTCTTTGCCTCAATTAATTATATATTCAAGGGCATCGGATATTGTTTCTTCATGATTCCTTTTATACTTATATAAGTGAATATAATAATTATTGATTCTAGTAAATCGTATTGTGAATAAATGGGGCTGAAAAATGCGGATTTAAACTATCAGGAGGGCATAGAGTACATAAAATTAATAAATAAACACATAAAAGAAGTTATAACATTCGCAATTTATTAAACATTTACGGTTGTCCGAAAACTTTACTCAAGAAGTTATATTTCGTATCTGTCTTCGACTCTAAATCCTATATGATCTAAATCTAAAAAAATAAATTTATTTTATCATGTATAATGTTAGATATAATAACAATTTATGCAAATATCGTATATTTCTTTTAAAAAAATAATAAAAGTAATTATTAAAAAATTAATTTTTTTTATGTAAATGTCATATTTACTTATTTTTTAAAATAAGAATACATCACACTTAAGTATTTCTTCTTTTTTACCATATTATTTATAATATTTATAATTAATCATATTTATAATTAATTATAAACATTATTTATGTAAATGTCTATGGCAATAAACATTATTTATAATTAAGCATATTTCTTCTTTTTTACCATATTCCGAGGAAAATGAATGGCTTTGCGTGGATCTTAAGTTTTCCATAACGTGTTCTTTCTCGAATAGAGCAAAATTAATCAGTCTTCTCCATTCATTTTAACTTTCTTCTAATCTCCTGATAAAAGAAATCCTGACTATACTACTTATCTCTTACGCACTGATATATATATATATATATAAACAAAGATATCAAACTTTATTATATGCTGTGTATCAATCGAAAGTCTCAAAGCACTATCTTGATTTCAATAAATGATCCAACACCACTTGTAAATGCATAAAGTGGGCTAGTAATAAAGTTGACTTCAGTTAATGGCCACATCATTCCAAGAATAATAATTGCACTATATTGTGAGCGTGAAACGCAAGGCACTACTGAATTTCAAAAGCTAAGGACCTAGTCACCTAGCCATCAAGCTTGACTTCTTACCATAAAGTAAAGGCAAGTACAGTGAGCAAATTTCATCCCCATGTGAGAAAGAAGGCAACCCACTTCAATACATCCATGATCCATCCATGCTGCAAGCATGCATGCATATATATATATAACGGTACCAATAGCATATAGTGTTTCTTGCTAAGGAAATTGCTTGGAAATATCATCAAATACCTTTCATTGTATTGTCTTTATTACCACAATAAATCCACTTAATTTATTGATATTAAGATTGATAAAACAGGATTGAAGACAAAAGATTTCCTACCACTTATGATTACTAATCCAATAAAAAGAGAAACTTCTCATCTTTTACCGCTTATTGATTTTTTCAAAGACATAAATAAGGTAAGAACTTCTAGATCATCGAAATTCTGAAGGAAAAATTTCCCAAAACAACTCGAAGCTTCAAAGAGAAACAGAGCATTTATTATTACTATTATTATTATAAAAAATAGGTACCGTACGTTTCTCTATACAATTTTATAACGTGTTGGGTGGTGGTGTTAATTTCTACTTGGGCTTGCTATACATTGTATATGCAGTGCTTCTAAACTGCTTTTTATTTTTATGTATATATGTTTTATAATTTTATAGAATTGGTAGATAGGACTGTAAATGAACCAGTCTGTTCAATAACCTGCTCGGTATTCACTTGGTTAAATTCGAATCGAATTCAACTCGTGAAAAAAATAAAATAAAAAAAGAACTCTTTTGTTAAAGCAGATACGTGCTCGATTTGTAAATGACACATACCTGACAAAACTCAACTCGACTAGGATAAGGCTCTTTTAGGTTCGCTGGTTTATGCTCTAGCCGACTCATTAGCTTAACTTGATTAAAACTCATTCATATATTGATAAATATATACATACACCTATGCATGTATATATGTATTATCTAATAATATAAGCATACCACTTTTATAATTAAATATATAATATGTATTCTAATTAATTTTATCTATATAGTGAATATACTTTATAGGTATATTTTATAATTTGTATAATAATTAGTCGATAAAATTTAATAATTTCATATATTATTATGTGTGAACCATATATGAAATAGATATATGCTATCATATTAAGTGTATGTATTAATAATATACGTAGGCATATATATATTATTATTTTGAATAAATATCCACTAGTTAGATATTAATTATTTACAAATTTTTAAAATTTTATAATTTAATAGAAGTTCGACTTGTTAGTTATATAAATTTAATATTAGTTATTTATTTATTTATTAAATCTTATTAAAAAAAACAATTCAAGCTCAAGCTTGAGGTCGAGCTCGGCTCGACTCAAACTCGTTATTAGAATGAGCTCGAGTTGAGAGTTTAGCTTATCGAGTTGAGTTCGAATAGAGAATTAAAAAAAAAAACTCAAACTCGGACTCGAGTTTGTTGTGCCTAAACTTTGACTCAAACTAATGAATCAAAAATTTAGTATAGTTTTACCTATAAATATACAGGTGTTGTAGTACTTCACAGGATCGAATCCACATAAATTGACTTTTGTGATAAAGAAAATAAATTCAAACAATGAAAAAAAATTACTGAAACAAATGTGCGATCGAATATAAAATAAAATTACTGAGATGATTTTTGAAATAATTGAATAAAACTAAATTGATAAAAATGAATTGATATGGAGAAAAACTAAGGTTTTGAGGATCCGTCTAATAATTTATAATATTATTTTCGATCGATTTACTTCAATTAAATTAGAATAATGATTCCGTTTAATTAGAAGATTTAGCATTTAAAGTCAAGAAAAATAGTCGCTAATGATTGAGCATGAACGATTGATGATTAAAACATTCACAAATCTATTTGAATATCACAGGAATTCTTCAAGCATTCACTGTATTCAAAAATCACAATGAATTAAGATAAATATATAGATAATCAAAATATCCAATAATAAAATTCCACCTTTACATATCCTCTTTTTGGTTTTTCCCATGTCATCCTGTTAATTCTGGTTGTTGGTGTCTGTTAATCCAACGGCTCCTTTGTTCATCATCTGAATCAACCCAACATCAATACTCTACTCAGCTAAATAAAACTCAATCAACCGGCTCTACCTCAACTCTCCTGGAAAAGCATACACCAACTTCCTCAACTCCTGAAATTCCAAATGAGTTACACGCCAACTCCAAACGTCCAACCCCGTAAATTCCTCCCAGCCCACCCCGTAAATTCCCCCCAGCCTAAGTCTTTAAATCACCACCGACTTCCCCTAAACTCAAATACTTCCACGTCTCTCACCTACTCCCCATAATTAATCACCACCAACTCTATTTTTTTTTCCCTCCCACGTCCGACTAATTAATTACCCCCAATCCAAGTCAAGCACGGCACCTCTCCACTCCAGACAAATGATCGACTCACCTTCTAATCCCCTCCTCCTTCCCTTTTTCCGTTTAGCAAACAAGATATATATATATATGTAGAGCCGACTCAAGTGTTCCGTATACGTCCAGAATTGCTTTTCCCTCTATCAACATAAAAGCCAAGCTCAAACAAGCTGCCGATTACGTTCACACTCCCATGTCCAAGAGCAAGCAAAAATAAAATAAAGAGGTGTTTCATGGGACCTCCAAGACGCCAGACGTGAAGACACTCCACCTAACATTTTTGTTTTCTTTTCGTCTCTTTTCAAAAAAACAGCACCCTTATATGATTTTAATGTTGCACTATTAAGAATTTTCAAGCCTTGATAATTTCGTTCAACCATAAAGATTACATGCATCTTAAATAATAAAAGAAAGAAAATAACCACTGAAAGTTATTTATCATTCAAAATTATCTTCATTTTATATACTTTTCAATCGCTTAAGTATACTGCTTCCTTCCTTCTCTTCATTCCTCTTAATTAATATACACTTTTTGATAAAATATTCCAACTAGATTCATGTGAATTTTATTTGAGCTGAAAATAAGTAGATAAAAATAACACTCAAAAAATAATTCAAAATAAAAAATAGATTATCAAAAATATATTATATTTGTGAAGAAATATTGTCCAATTAAATCATAATTATAAAATTAAGTATAAACATAATTTGAATCAATTAAAAATCACAACTCGTATTTATACTTATTAATTATTTTTCTATCTAAAACTAATAATAGTGTCACGAAAAATTTAAAATAAATTAGTTTTAAATAATTAAAATACGTAATATTTCAGCTCAATTAGAGTTCAAACTTGAATATTTTAAATCGAGTTAAATTTGACAAATTAAAAATCGGCTCAGTTCAGCTCGGCTCGATTACAGCCTGGCAGACATATAACTACTTCTCTTTGTTTTAAAGTGATTTTCACTCGTCCCGAGTGGACGATTACTCTGCTGTTCACCATGCATGTACCGCTGGTTATGTACCAGTGCATTTGCAGCTTTTCTTTTCCTTTTTTACAAATAATTTTTTAAAAAATAAAAAAATATATATAAACAGTCAAAATAAATATATAAAATATGAGACAAAATAACGTTTTCTTTCTCGAATAGAGCAAAATTAAACAATCTTCTCCATCCATTTTAAACTTTCTTATAATATCCTGACTATGTTACTTATCTCTTACACACTGGTATAAATATATATAAACAAAAATGTCAAACTTTATTAGCCGCTGTGTATCAATCGAAAGTCTCAAACCACCGTCTTTTTTTTTTTTGTTCCACTCAAACCACCATCTTGATTTGAATAAATGATCCAACACCACTTGTAAATGCATAAAGTGGGCTAGGAATAAAGTTGACTTCAGTTAATGGCACATCATTCCAAAACATGTATAGAAAAAGAAACACAATCTTGGCAAGAAAATCTAGCCAACAATAATAATTGCACTATATTGTGAGCGTGAAACGCAAGGCAGTACTGAATTTCAAAAGCTAAGGACCTAGTCACCTAGCCATCAAGCTTGACTTCTTACCCTAAAGTAAAGGCAAGTACAGTGAGCAAATTTCATCCCCATGTGAGAAAGAAGGCAACCCACTTCAATACATCCATCCATACATACATACTATATATATAGACACACATACACAACGATACCAATAGCAAAACCATCAACCCGCCTCTGTTAGAAGCAATTTATTCAGCCATTTTTTATGGCGCATGCATCATCTTCTTTCTGCATACAGTATTTTGTGTTCATCTGTTGCTGTGTCTCGTCGATCACCTTTGTAGTTGGCGCAGGGAATGAGACTGATAGGTTGGCCTTGCTGGACTTCAAGGCCAAGATTACCCATGACCCACTTGGTTTTTTGAGCTCCTGGAATGATAGCATCCATTTCTGCAGCTGGCAAGGTGTTACATGTGGTCGAAAACATCATGACAGGGTCATAAAATTGGACGTGCAATCCCAAAATCTGGGGGGCTCCATATCACCACAAGTAGGAAACTTGAGTTTTCTTAGGGCACTAATCCTCTTAAACAACAGCTTTATTCATATAATCCCTCCAGAAGTTGGGCATCTGCGCAGACTGCAAATCTTGGCATTAGCCAACAACAGCATCAGTGGCCAAATTCCAAGGAATATATCTGGTTGCACCAATCTCATCTACATCAGAGTTCATTATAATCAACTATTTGGAGAAATCCCACCAGAGCTTTCCACTTTGTCCAAGCTCCAACGATTGTCTCTTTACAATAATAACCTAACAGGAAGTATCCATCCTTCTTTTGGAAACTTATCTTCTCTTGAAGTATTAGATGCTGTTTATAATAACTTGGGGGGGAGTATTCCTGAATCTTTTGGCCAGCTGAAAAAGCTTATACTTCTGAGTTTGGGTTCAAATAGATTTGCTGGTACAATTCCTCCATCAATCTTTAATCTCTCTTCTATTATAGTCTTTGATGTAGGAGACAACAAATTACGTGGGAGTCTTCCTTGTGACATGGGCAACACCTTACCCAATCTCCAACATTTTCACATTTTTGGAAATCAGTTTTCTGGATCTATCCCTATTTCACTAGCTAACGCTTCATATCTATATGGCCTGTATATACACTCCAATAAACTCACTGGAAAAGTTCCCTCTGTAGAAATGCTATACAGACTTGAGGCGTTTTCCATTCACTCCAATCTCTTCGGACATGGTGGAGGAAATGACTTGAGTTTTCTTTGCTCTCTCACTAATGCCACAGATCTCAGGATATTGTCTACAAATAATAATAACCTTGGCGGTGTGTTACCTAATTGCATTAGCAACTTCTCGACTACTCTTAGCTTACTGGGTCTAGGAGAAAATAGAATATCTGGAAGCATTCCAAGAGGGTTAGGAAATCTCATTAACTTGGAGACGCTGGGGATTGCCAAGAACACAATCTCAGGTAATATTCCCTCTGAGATCAGCTATCTTGGGAAGCTAAGAATTTTGGATTTATCTACAAACAATCTCTCAGGGAACATTCCACCCTCCCTAGGAAACTTAACACTATTGATAAGTCTGTATTTAGGAACGAATAATCTTCATGGTGCAATCCCTCCAAGCCTAGCTAAGTTCCAAAATTTGGTGGAATTGATTCTTTCTAAGAATAAGCTCAGTGGTGTTATCCCTCCACAAGTCATGGGTCTAATCTCATTCTCACTAATTGCTGTGGACTTGTCTGCAAACCAATTTACTGGTATCCTCCCCATGGAAATAGGAAACTTCAAAAATCTAGAAAGTTTAGATATTTCTGAAAATAAGTTATTTGGTGAAATCCCAGCAAGTCTTGGCGGCTGTGTAAAACTTGAAGTTCTTGACATGAGAAAAAACTTCTTCCATGGATCCATTCCTTCATCATTGGAGTCATTAAGAGGTATTGAACTTTTAGATCTTTCTAACAACAATTTGTCGGGAGAAATTCCAAAGTTTTTGGAACGTCTCAACTTCTTGCAGCAATTGGATATATCTTACAACCATTTTGAGGGCGAGGTACCAACAAAAGGAGTTTTCCGTAATTCAAGTGCAACTTCAGTTAAGGGAAACGGTGAGCTCTGTGGTGGGATAACAGAGCTTCAGCTTCCTAAATGTAAATTCAAAAAATCCCATAAGGGGCACAAGCTAACCCTTACCTTGAAGTTGATCATCTCTCTACTTGTTGCACTTCTTGGAATCACTTTGACTTTGTTGTGTCTACTTTTTTCACTAAGAAAGAAGAGAAAAGAAAACCCTTCAAGAAACTCAGAAAATTCTCTTCTGAATGTATCTTACCAAAGTCTCCTAAAAGCTACAAACGGGTTCACCTCAGCTAATTTAATTGGTGTTGGTAGCTTTGGGTCTGTCTATAAAGGAATTCTTGATCAGGATTCACGTACAATTGCTGTCAAGGTCCTCAACCTCTTGCGCCATGGAGCTTCTAAGAGTTGCATTGCTGAATGTGAAGCTTTAAGAAATATCAGACATCGAAATCTTGTAAAAGTACTTTCAGCTTGTTCAAGTGTTGACTTTCAAGGTCATGATTTCAAGGCTTTGGTGTATGAATTCATGGTAAATGGCAATCTAGATGAGTGGTTGCATCCAAATCCAAAAACAAATGATGATGAGGCTCTAGAGAAACCACAAAGTTTGAGTCTTCTTCAAAGGTTGAATATCGCCATTGATGTTGCTAATGCATTGGAATATCTTCATCATCATTGCGATAAAACGATTGTTCATTGCGATCTCAAGCCAGGAAATGTTCTTCTCGATGAAGAAATGACTGCACATGTTGGTGACTTCGGCTTGGCAAGAGTTCTTGTTGAGCACACACGAGATTGTTCAACTGATCAATCAAGTTCCATTGGTATAAGAGGAACAATGGGTTATGCTCCTCCAGGTATTTTCTCTTTTTAGTTCACATTTTTTCTTTCCATCTCGAGTTCATTACAAATTTCAAGACTATGCACTTACTCTCATTTTCCTTTCAAACAAACATGTTATATGTGAATATACAGAATATGGTATGGGAAATGAAGTAGCAACATATGGTGATGTATATAGTTATGGCATACTCTTGCTGGAGATGTTCACAGGAAAAAGGCCAACTGATGACATGTTCAAGGACAGCTTTATGCTACATGAATTCGTCAAAGCAGCTTTGCCTGAACGACTGGTTGATGTTATTGGTCCTATTCTTCTTTGGGAAATAGAAGATCAGCATGGAGAGACAAGAACGAATGAAACTCCCAATTATCAGAGAAAAATTATAGTTCGTTCCAAAATCAGAGAAGGCTTGAGTTTGATACTTGGAATTGGAGTAGCTTGTTCCATGGAATTTCCAAAGGAAAGGATGAACATCAAGGATGTCTTGAAAGATTTGCATTCAATTCGAGAAAAAACTTCTTGGAATTAGTATTGCATAGAGAAAGAACAAAAGGGTCGATTGATTAGCAGTAGTACCTTTTGCTTAGGGGAAGTAAGAAGCAATTTTACATTTTTGTTGTCACATAATATCTACTTTTTTTTATATCTAGTTCAATTTCGTTGGAAAGATAGGGAGGGATGCAATCCTTGAATTTAAGATGACAACATATCCATCGCTTAGTTTGAGTATTAAAAAAAGGTAGACACCACCCTGTAAAGTACTAAAAAATAATTTGTTAAGTGAAATCCAATCTTTTTATAAAGAGCTTGCACGGAATTTATACAGCTAAAAGTACTTCTACTTAACAATACTGTTAAAAAAAATGGCCAATTTGGAAATTAATACCCCTTACTTAAAAGAATTATAACAAATGATAATCTCTTTCTATATAATTACATTATATTTTAAATACAGACTGATCATGTGATTGGCGTTCATGTAAATATATATATCCTGATGTTTATTGGTTCCTATTTTTCAAGGGATATACGGCCAAACCTAAAAGGTTCGTTGGGGAACTTGGAATTGTGTAGAAAATTACAAATACCAGCATAGGAAGAAAGTTAATTACCTTTGTTTGCACCGAAGTGATTGTCCCCAAGTACGGAAAACCAACAAAATTACACAAGGAAATCCCACATATGGAGCTCGCTGAACGATCTAACTTTCTTTATTTTGTCTACTTTCTTCTTTAATATAACTCGTCAAGTTCTCTAACCACTATATCCATATATAAGAGTGCTATTGTAATACCCGTCCTTGTGGTGGGTCATTTATAAAATAATTTTAATAAAAATCGACAGGAATTACGATTCTTTTTGAAATTTCTTTTTCTTTCATGCCAGGATACAAAAGACTTCATGTTATAAATAAAATTCATTTTTCTTAATTAAAATATTACAATAGAAAACATTAAATTTTATAATTAAAGTTTTTCATACAAAATATCTTGCCTAAGCCTTCGTGCTCTTCTCCTTGGGCTGTGTCCGCCCTGACCTATCATGCTCATCTTGTCTCTGAGAGGACACACAAAAAAACTAAAATGAGTCGATGACTCGTAAGCATTATTTCATACAGTTAAAATATAATAACATTGGTTTTCAGTCATGCATTCATCACTCCATACATACATATCATACGTATCATGCATGGCCATTCAGTTCATTTTAAAAAAAATGTTGCGAGGTGGGGTTTTTCTTTAAAAGCGTGCTTTCTTTTCTTAACAACAGTTCCCCACACATCGCTGCCTTCATTTCTTAAAGAGTCTGTTTATGCATACATCTTTTTACATACATTCATGCATTCTTTCTTTTCTTACATACATTCATGCATACGTCTTTTCATACATACATGCATTCTTTCTTAACATGCATTCTTTCTTTCTTATCACTTTCATTGGCCGTGTAGCACACTATTAAGCCCCGTGTGATGGGGTTAGAGGTCTTTTGGACTTGATTCCGCTCGTGGCCACGGGATTCCGTCAGGGTGCAGCACTGAGTGCACTACTAATACTACTTACCTGGCATTGCCTAGTCCAGTCCATTCGGTACCATTTCCAATCCATTCATGTGGCCGTTATATATTTTCATACATGATGCATTCAGTCTATTCATTCATTTTCAGTCTTTTCCTTTCATTTACAATCCTTTCAATTTTTTACAGTCTAATCATTCATTTCACTCCTTACAGTTCTTATAGTTCTTAGGGTTCTTCAGTTCCTTTCATTCGTAAAGTCATTTTAAAAAAAAATAGTTTTCTTTCTTTTCATAAAAGTTGTTTTAGAAAAAGTCATTTTCGTAAAAGTCTCTCTTTTCATTTAAAAGCATCTATTCTTGCATCTTGTAAAGCTTCTTTTCATTTCCTTTCGTGAACATACATATAATACGTACGAAAATAGCATCTATCCACATGCATACTGAAATTCCCAACGTACCCCTGTAAAACCACGAAATTGTCTACCAATTTCCTTGAACAAATAGGTTAGATCTCAATTATCAAGATTATGAAACGAATCAAGTAATTTAAAATAAATAATCAAACTTGCAAGACACAACGATTGGTTATGAAGGGAAACCCTTTAAAGAACTCTTTAAAGGTAAAACCCTACGGGGCAGCCAAACCCAGGAAAGTCAATCTTATTATTTGAAGAACAATTACAAGCAATAATCAATTACAAAACCTTTGCAATTCGACTCTCTTACTTGCCTAGACAAACGACCCGTTTGTCTTCTACCGCAGTAGCAGCCAGAACCTCTGGCGATCTTCAAATGTTGACCTCCCTTCTGGAACTCCAAAGGCTGAAACACAATCGATGTTGCTTCACACTCAAAGCACGATCACACTCAAGAAGATATGAAAAATCCCATGAAAATTCTCAAGTGAATTTTCTCTCATAAACACTCAGGATCTCCTCTGTAAAATTCGTGGCTTGAAGTCCTTGAAAAGATACAAAACCGAACCCCCTTTAAATAGAAGATCTGAAAAGAGTTCTAGTTGCAGTAGGACTCTGCTGACGGTTAGCAACAGACGCGAAAACGCGTCCCGACGGACTGCTAACATTTCGAGATAACTTCTTCTGATATAGACTGAATTCTGTTCCGATTTCTTCTGGATAAGTGTACTGCTAACAGAACTCGATTTTGACTTTAGGAACTTATCTAAACAACACCTAAGACTTCTAGATAGACTCAATATTGTTTAGATATAAATCAATACTTATTTTACATTCATCCAAATTTAATCAAATAATGATAAGATAAACCTTATCATTCATTCAAATTTAATCAAATAATGATAAGATAAATCTTATCATTTAGTCATCTAATCCTAGCCAATTTTTGCCTTTACAATCTCCCCCTTTGGCGGATTGGTGACAAAACCAATTTGATGAATGTCTTGGATATACAATCTTCCCTTTGGCGGATCGGTCACAAAATCAACTTGATGAATGTAGTGTGTACCTAAGATAAAAACAACCAGCAGACCAAGATCTCGTGAAAAATATCTTAATACAGTAATGATAAGAAATGACATAGAACATTCCTTGAAACTAGTCCCAATAATAATCAAAGGTTAGATGCAATGTAAACCTACAAAAAGAAAGTGTTCTAGTCATCATCAATAACCATGTTCAATACTTAATTCTCCCCCTCAATATTCTGCTGCTCCCCTTTTTTATTTTCAGCAAATTCATCATCAATAACCATGTTCAATACTTAGTTCTCCCCCTTAATATTCTGCTGCTCCCCTTTTTATTTTCAGCAAATTCATTAAACACCCACTTACTCAAACTCCCCCTAAATTTCACAATATCAAGATATTCCAATTTATTTATCTCCCCCTTTTTGTCACTAATCTGACAAGACACAAAATAGAATAAATATCTTATGTGAGTCAATATGAAGATACTAAGAAAGACATGGTGAACAACTCACATGTGTCTCAATTTTTCATGGATTAAATGCACTTGATGTATGAGCATGAATGCATGTTTAAACAATGAGTAAATGATTGAGACAACTTAGTTGAGAAAAAAAAACAAACACTTGGTGGGCATTCCATGAAAACCGAATGACAAAGGCTAAGGACCCACTCAAAAACCGTCCTCAATACATGCAAACAAAATGCTCAACTGAGCAACCATAGTGATTTCAACGCAACCCAATCACATATAATGAATAGCCCCTCATAAATCGGCTGAAAAACATATCAACCCTAGAAATTTCAGAAGACCGAAAAACATATAAGCCTTACCTTGATTAGGATGCAAAGATGAGTAGAACTGGATGATCTTCAGAATTTCAAAAGTCTAACTAGTGATATGAGTGAATGAAGGATTCGGTTGGGTCTCAAAAGAGGAAGAAATGTGTGTGAGAGCTTGGCGCCGTGCAAAATAAGAGAGAAAGGGGGTGGGAGATCGGCGCATGTATGAGACACAAGAAGGAAAAACATAAGGCACATAAGTGTCGTGTGCCTAGGCACGTGCCCGAGGAAAAAGAGTCCCACTGGGACTACTGCAACACTAGCATAAGTGACCAAAAAAACACAGATTTAGGCTCATATCTCAAACAAACAAAAAAAACTTCATATTTTTATTTCTGTATTTATTTTATAGAAACCAGAAAAAATAGAGATTAGTAAAAATAAAAACAACAAAAAAATTTTATTTTTAATTTTTTATTTTATATAAAGCAATAGGGCAAGTAACATGCCTAAATGCATCTTAGTTCAAACATAGTGTAACTCACAAAACAAATTCAATAAAGTACACCCTTTTATTTGCAACAATCACTATGGATATTCACTCCTCATAAGATCATCAATGTCAAAGTTCATGTGAGTGTGTGAGTGAGTATACTTATAACAAAGCATTTTTATGAACTCCTTTCTTCAATATCCTTTTTTTTTCCTTTTGATACCTTTATTCATGAAAGATTGCTTCTTATAGATGCTCACAAGAGTTTGTTGCTTCACCTTAAAAGTCAAACTTTATGCTAGGGCCTAGATACATGAGCATCTCCTCCAAACACTAGTTTGCACAATCCCCTTTTTTAAGTCCATTTTTGTTGCTCATCTTTTTCCACAATGATTAGAGCAACGATTCTTTCTATAAGGACTTAAGGAGATAGATCCGTGTAGGGTGTTTGTCTTTTTCCACAATGAATTAACACCGACTTTTTCTATATGGATCACTCTTTGTGTTTGGCAAGAAGAGAGCTCTTTATTGATGTACTAGGTTCAACTAGTATTAGTCAATTCAAGGTAGGAACTCTCTCTTTGATGAGCATCTCATTAAATGATGTGAACTTTAATTATAAAAAACATACATATAAGTTTCTCACTGTGCATTGAAAATGAACTTTGCTAAGATAATCCATAGGGTTAGTATACACAAAGTGAATTGCACAAAGTAGAGAGATGCATAGGTTCAGGAATTTATTAAGTAAGAACACAAATGCTCAAACTTTGACATATCAAGCATGCACTTTCCTTAAAGAAAAGTTATGAACCAAACCAGAATTTTTTTTTTTATATTATATTTATCTTATTTAAAACTGAAAAACAGAAACATAAAACAGAAAAATAAAATGCACGTCCTAGGCTAATGCAATAATATAACGGATGCAAGAACATGCAAGTAATCATATCCATTAATGTGACATGGCATCCTCTTTGACCACCCATTTTGCTTTAAATTTTGGCCTATTCTTTTTGTCAACATCACTTTGTATGATCTTTTCTTTATTTTGAAAGCAAAAATCTGCTATTTCACCAATTTTGAGATTTAAAAATTTGATTTGTTGACTCATATCACAAACTTGATTCTCTAGACTATTTCCTTTCCTTTTTAGATTTCTTTCACATCCATTTTTCTTCACTTTATTCAAGTTAAAGCAATTTGGTCTTATATGACCAACAACACCACAATAATGACAAATAGGAATAAACTTACCTTTGGACTTACCTTGTTTGGACTTCTTTGTCATTGATCTATCATGTGAGGCTCTTAAAACATGAGTTGTAGACACGGCCTTCTTTGGAGTTTCCTCATCTTGACTTCCTTTAATAAAAATGATATTTTTTGATGAGGTGGCAGCGGATGATGAGTCTTTAAGTTCCATACCTTGAGAAGTCATATACCCCAAACCCGTGCGATCACAACTAGATTTTTGAATACTCAACATCTCTTCTAATTTTTGTGTTGTTGTTTTTTCTTGAACCTTTTCCAACTCTTTTTCTAATGCAATTTTTTGATCCCTTAATCTTGCTATTTCAATATCAGAAATTTTGAATGCCTCAAACAAGTTATTTTTCTCACTCTCCATATTAGTGAATTTCTTGTACAGCTTCTTGTTGAGTTTCTTTAATTTGATCACTTCTTCACACACATCATTGTAAGCTTCTTGTAAACTCAACTCATGATCATCCACAACTAGAGCAACCTCCAAATCACTATTGTCATCATCACTTTCAGATTTTGTTAGCTCAATATCAGAAAAATCATTAACAACAGTAGAAAAAGCCACAAAAGTATTTTCATAATCAGATGATGAACTTGAAGTTTCAGATTCTGAACTATCACTAAGTGTGACATTCAATGCTTTTCCTTTACTTTTCTTGAAATTTGGACATTCAATTCTTATATGACCATAACCAGAACATTCATGACATTTTACTTTATCAGATTTTTCTTTATTCCATTTTTCAAAATAATTTTTCTTTGCAGAAAATTCTCTACCTCCTTTTTCCTTTCCACTATACTTTTTATTAAACATGAATTTTCTGAATTTTCTTACTATAAGATCTATATCCTTATTGTTAAGATTTTCTTCATCAGAAAAATTATCTTGATTTTCTTCTATAGTTTTTAAGGCAATAGACTTACCTTTTCTTGCTTGAGGAAGCGAAGATTCATACGTTTGCAAAGAACCTACCAATTCTTCTACCTTTATTGCATCAAGATCTTTACTTTCTTCAATAGCAGTAACTTTGGGTCGAAATCTTTCAGGTAAAGACCTTAGAATCTTCCTCACGATCCTTGAATCCTCCACCTTCTCGCCGAGATTAAATCTGGAATTCACAATATCATTCAGTTTAGCATAAAAATCATTAAAATTTTCATCTTCCAACATTTTAATCTCTTCAAATTTTGAGGTTAGCATTTGCAATTTCGAATTTTTTACTATTCTTGTGCCTTCATGTGTAACCTCCAAAATATCCCAAGCTTCTTTAGCAATCTCACACATGGAGATTCTTTTAAATTCTTCGGAGGATACCGCCATGAAAATAGCGTTAAGTCCTTTGCTATTTAAATTGCAATTGCTAATTTCATCTTTTGTCCAAGCATCTATAGATGTCTCGGGTTTAGTCCATCCTTGTTCAACCAAATGCCATACACGTTCATCCAAAGACTTGAGAAAAGCCCTCATACGAACTTTCCAATAAGCATAGTTTTCCCCATCGAAGTATGGTGGAACGTATAATGACGTCGACATGATCTACAAGGGCACGGATCACACTCGAATGAGT
Organism: Carya illinoinensis; assembly: GCF_018687715.1. Lineage (NCBI taxonomy): Eukaryota > Viridiplantae > Streptophyta > Magnoliopsida > Fagales > Juglandaceae > Carya > Carya illinoinensis. The sequence goes on along the minus strand of NC_056767.1, from coordinate 8,239,394 downwards.
GAACCACGCTCTGATGCCAATTGAAATTCCCAACGTACCCCTGTAAAACCACGAAATTGTCTACCAATTTCCTTGAACAAATAGGTTAGATCTCAATTATCAAGATTATGAAATGAATCAAGTAATTTAAAATAAATAATCAAACTTGCAAGACACAACGATTGGTTACGAAGGGAAACCCTTTAAAGAACTCTTTAAAGGTAAAACCCTACGGGGCAGCCAAACCCAGGAAAGTCAATCTTATTATTTGAAGAACAATTACAAGCAATAATCAATTACAAAACCTTTGCAATTCGACTCTCTTACTTGCCTAGACAAACGACCCGTTTGTCTTCTACCGCAGTAGCAGCCAGAACCTCTGGCGATCTTCAAATGTTGACCTCCCTTCTGGAACTCCAAAGGCTGAAACACAATCGATGTTGCTTCGCACTCAAAGCACGATCACACTCAAGAAGATATGAAAAATCCCATGAAAATTCTCAAGTGAATTTTCTCTCATAAACACTCAGGATCTCCTCTGTAAAATTCGTGGCTTGAAGTCCTTGAAAAGATGCAAAACCGAACCCCCTTTAAATAGAAGATCTGAAAAGAGTTCTAGTTGCAGTAAGACTCTGCTGACGGTTAGCAACAGACGCGAAAACGCGTCCCGACGGACTGCTAACATTTCGAGATAACTTCTTCTGATATAGACTGAATTCTGTTCCGATTTCTTCTGGATAAGTGTACTGCTAACAGAACTCGATTTTGACTTTAGGAACTTATCTAAACAACACCTAAGACTTCTAGATAGACTCAATATTGTTTAGATATAAATCAATACTTATTTTACATTCATCCAAATTTAATCAAATAATGATAAGATAAACCTTATCATTCATTCAAATTTAATCAAATAATGATAAGATAAATCTTATCATTTAGTCATCTAATCCTAGCCAATTTTTGCCTTTACACATACACGTACGGATTTTGGGTGCATGAAAAAGGGCTGCCAAGGAGGGCCGCTACATACTTATACTTGAAAACTTATGCTTCATTTTCTTTTATTTAAAACGTGTCTCATAGAGAAAGGTTTCGTTTTCTTTTTAGAGAAAAACTTTCGTTTTCTTCTTTTATATAAGAAAACTCTAGAAGAGTATGAACACAATACTTACCTGGACTTCATGCCATACTCATTCCATGCAGGCCATTTGTGTACGTGTCAGATCGCATTCTACATGCATACACATAACTTTACGTCATCATCTATCTAATGCATAAGTAACTATTCTAAAAATAGAACTATGCCTCACTTGGAATACTCTCCATCCATTCCTAGGCTCTTATGTGTCATTTACTATGCTAAAACCTTAAGGGTCTTATTCCTTAAAGTGAACCTTCATGATTCACCTTAGGGTTAAGACACTAAGACCTCTATCTCATTCTTCTATTTCAACATTCCGACTCATGATTCCAACTGACAGAGTGACGCATTCCAACCTTAGACGATATACTTGTCACTACTTTCATACATCCTAGCCCATACTAAATACTCATTCCCATCCAGAAAGGCTATATGAATTCAAGCCAACTTTGGGGCTAAAACACCATGTAACGATGCTCAGGATAGATTACCCATTACATATGGTAAATATGTCTAGCACACGTGTCTCGCCAGAGGCACATATACCTTATCCCTTTTATCACCTAAGAGCAACTTATAATTCCAATGGACACCCTCTTGTATAAACAAGCTTCGTACTACAATACCAACTTGCTCAGACCCAATCGATAGGACTCTTCTTACTTCTCGACCCTATACAAGTTCATCCCAACGCTTGAAAGGAGAGGACTGCATCCACAAATGTGCCTCTATCATGTCACATAGCTCGAGACTAATCCCGAGTCACATCACGATGCCCATCATGCTTCCGTTGCACTCTCTGATACTTTTCTATCACTTCCATATGCTCGTAGCCATAGTCAACCACAAGGTGACACTAGTCACCTAGGACTACAGGCCATATCACCACTGTTTCGAGACACTGTTACACAATTCTTGACACTTAACAAGAGGACTGTATCCACAAATGCACCTTTGTCACCTCATGTAACTCAAGACTAATCCTGAGTCACGTCACAATGCCCATCATACTTCTGCTGCACTCTCTGATACCTTTTCACCACTTCACATATAATTTCAGCCACAAGTTAACCACAAGGTAACACCCGTCACCCCAGACTACAGGCCATAGCACCACTTCTTCGAGACACTGTTACACAGTTCCTGACACTACACCATACACTCCATGCTTCTCCGCTACGCCATCCAACCCTTTGTGACATACTGTCTGGTGTATCATGATATAGCATAGAGTACACTCACGTGAACTCTCTTCCATCCACACTACGACACATATCGCTACGATACATGCCTCACAGTGCATTGCTACGATACATGCTTCACACGACATGGAGTACACACCACGCGTACTCACTTCGCTACATCACTTATTATCACGACGCACATCACACAGTGCGTTGCTACACGACACGAAGTACGCTCTACGCATACTCCCTTCACACTTCACGCCGCATCACAACTACAGCATCCATCTCACGCCCATACTCACAGCACAGTCCACAACACCACACAATCAAGTCCAACACTTCACAACTATGCAAAGAACTCCATAGTTACAAACTACACAATCTACAGTCCAACCAACTAACTAATATAAATATAAATAACTAGAGATAGAGGGTTATACCATGGACGGGATAACCCGTACGTCACTCGCTGCCCATCACGATCAAGACATTGGAGGAGTCTTACGTGGCGGTAACACCATGTACGGTGGTTGTCCACCATGTAAAGTGGCAGTTTAGGCTTGATAATAGCTAGGCGTGGTCTTCGAAAGGCTCAAGGTGGCCTCCTGGTGGTCAAAGGTGGCGGAGCATGGTGGCATCATGTCGTGAACAGTGTAACCGAAAGGGAGAGAGGGTGCTTGAGGTGGAGGAAGGCTATGGAACCTAATGGAAAACTAGGGAGATGTAGAGGGAGATGTGGTGGAGCTGTGGTGGCGAGGTGGTGGCTGGGCTGTGGCTCACGACGATGGATCGACCAATAATAGTGCAACCTTGCCTTGGAGAGTGAGGGAGAGTGAGAGCTGTACAAAGCTCGGTTGGGTATGAAAATGGTTTGGGAAGGTCATGGTGATGAGAGGAACAACATGGTGGTGGTGAGATGCCATGGGTAGCCGTGTACGGCGTGCAACTAAACCTATGGTTGTGGAGACCCATCAAAGAAAAAGGGAGAAGTAGGGGAAAAGGAAGACATAGCGAGGGAGCCCATGATGTGATAGTGCTTGTGGAAAAGCTCGGTGGCCGTTTTGGCCGTGTACGGTGGCGCTAGGTGGGGGAAATGGGTGTGAAACCCATTTTGAAGATGATGCCATAAAGGGAGGAGGAGGGCGCGTGGGGGCTCGTCAGTAGGAGGGACTGGTGACCAGAGGTGAGGCCAAAGGTGGCCAGTGGTGGCTGGGCTATAGAGATGAAGTGCAATAGGGTGGGAGAGAAGCAGAGTACAAAGTGCATGGGAGAGAGAGAGGAGAGAGAAAGAAGAAAGGAAAAAGTGAAGAGAAAAGGGTAGGAACTTGGGTATTTAATCTAAGTTCTTTATTTCGAGATCTTTAAAATGCTCTAATGATGAGTTTAAATACTGATTTAAAAACACGTAAGTGTTTTATTTAAACTAAAGTTTAAAATAAAACACTGAGAGGAATTAAGAAATAATATTATTTTATAAACTAAAGTTTATAAATTAAAATTTCTTTATCATTATTTAAAATGATGAAGTATCGTTAATTACTCAAAGAGAATAAAATCATTTAAATTAATTTAGAGTTTTCAACGTAAATTTAAATCTCTTAATATTTTAAAATGGCTTAAAATATTTAATTTAAATAGTTATCCACAATTATAATATTTTTAGAGCTCATTAAAATATTATAATTTTATTACTTTAAAAACAAGCTTATATACTAATACTGAAAATATCTCATATTTCGTAAGTTTTAAAATATCTATCTAGCTTTGAAATCCACTGGATAACTTTGAAAACACGCCATCGAGGAACAACACGTAGGACGAGGCTCAGCACGAGCGAAGATCAGCATGTAGAACTAGGCTCAATATGTAAGGAAGAAAGAAGGAGTGGATATCACAACTATAGTTTTTGCTAAATATGATGGAAGGAGGTCTCAGTCTTAAAAAGATGATGATGAAAATCTTTCCTTCAAAAGCCCTAGTTTTCAAAATCAATTTAGTCTTCCTTGCTTTATTGCTACTAGTTTAAGCAACTCTTTTTTTTCTGGTAATCTTCTTTTGTTTATTCAAGGATACAACAATATCAATTATTTGGAGTTCCTTGTGGGTGTGGCATCACAAGGTAAAGTAAACCGGCACATGCCATTTTCCTTGCCCACATCCCCCCAAACTTTCTTCTTCTTCTTCTTCTTCTCCTTCTTCTTTCTTCTCACTTTTTTTGGTTCTTTGCATGACTCATGATTCTGAATTTTGAGTTTTGCAAGTGGGAAAAGGTCTTGAGTTGAAAGTGGCCCCGCAGGAGACCGAACCCAATTCAACAAAAGACAAAAGGAAACTTGAGCAAGGTCATAGAAATGCCAAGCTTCATGATTGAAATGAAGGGAGGAATGAAGATTGGGATGGTAGGAATGAAGATTGGGATTGTGAATATGGATGACTTGGATGTGAGTGAATAGAGCGCACACAATTTCAAAACTATACGAGTCATATTCTAATGGATTTCCGAGTATTTTAAATGGAAAGATCTGTTTCCTAAATGGATAGACAAGGAGGAAGAGATTGAAGTTCTAACTAGCCCAAAAGTACCAATGTCAGATTTCAGAAGGTACAAAAACATGGACATGATAGTGGCTAAGTAGCCATGCAAGTTTGCAAAGGAGGATTGGGGAGGACATGTGTTTAGGCTCCAAGTTCATCTTGTAGCAGGAAATTTGGCAGTGAAAAGAGGAAAGAGAGATTGGAAAGGAAGGACAAAAGTTGTGTTTTTGAGCAAGTGTAGGCCAATTGTGACGCCCCCAAATCCCCACGCACGGACACGGGGAAATCGAGACGTCCGGATGGTGACAACCCAGGTCACCACCCTAACGACGGGTGCCAAGTGTGTGCAAAGGCAACATATGTGCACGAAGAAACACGCAGCGGATAACGAAAGTCATAGAACTAAGTACCAGAATTTTTTTCTTAACGTAATACAAGCTGTTCAAAACATACACAAAATATTACAAAACACTAACATAGCTTTAAACCAAAAACAAAGCATAACATCAGCAACCCGGCGGAGCCGCATCCTCGGGCTCAGCCTCCTCCTCCTCATCCTCAAAACCTGCACCAAAAGCTACGGAACCAAAAATGGTACCGCAGGTAAGTAAAACCCAAACACTACCAGATAAAAAGACATATAACTCAAACAAAATGCATGAAGCATGCCCGATGCACGAATTCCATAAAACATGATTTTTCCACACACGCCAAAAATCCCATTTGGCCCAAAAACACATCTTTTCCAAAAACCATGCCAAAAGTCACATTTGGCCTCGATAACCGTCTCAAACCAAAAACCATTTTATCCGTATGCACCATTACCTCCCCTAGGGGTCATCCGCACACCCTGGCTCCAGTGCCACACCGCAGAGTACCACTACGCATGTGACACCTAACGAGCGATGCCCAGTTCCACGCCCCGCGTGTTCGTAACCAAGCATCCTCTAGCCCTCACCAGTGAAGGGCCACAGAGTCGGTGCGTAGGGCGATGCCCGGTTCCGCGCCCGGTGCGTTCGTAGCCAAGCATCCCCTAGCCCCCGCTCCCGTCGTCGCCCTGCGACAACCCAGGGGACATCACTCAGTTTATTCCGCTCCCGAGTGACCAGAGGAGCTCCACCGAGATAATACCCCATCCCGGCTTGGGGTCGTGACACACACGCACCTGTAAGTCCACTTACGCCAATAAACAGGCTTTTCTCAATTACACAAAAATACACGTGCATGCACCATGCAAAAGCCATATCAATGCACCAAAATAAACAACCAACATATATCAATTAAACAAGCAACTCCGTCCTTCATCCATCCGACTCCCGAACTTCTCGGACTCAGTCCGGAATCAACCAACCAGCAGATAAAATAATTGAATGAGCAATATATTTTAAATCTGAAAATAGGGTTTGGAAAATACTTACAGCGCTATACGGTAATTTTAGAAAACACTCAGCGTTGCAAACGGCGGAGAAAAAGCAACGTTACAGTGAAAATTCACTGTGGCCGTGGGTTGTGAAATACCCACTTTTGAACGGGGACAAACCAGGGCTTGAGATTGATAGGGAATGGTCTAGGGATGATTGTGAAGCTATTGGAAGTGGTGGTTGGCCGTGGGTGGCGGCGAAAACGCCGGAGAGAGGTCGGATTTCCCAAAAAGGAAAGCTAGCTCGTGGGAGCTGTTCCGGTGGTTGTTGGAGGCCGAAAATAGGTGGGTTAGGAAGGCAAGGGACCGGTGATGAAGTGGTGAAGAAATGGTGGCCGGAGGTGGAGCGACGGCGGCGGATTGGAGCAAAATCCATGGGTGCTTCAAGGGTGATTTTCGGCCAAACGGCTGGCCGGATGGGGGTGGGATTTGGTGGTGAGGTGCGCCGGAGGGAGGGGAGTCGAACGGTGGCGGTGGTGAGCTGCACAGTGGCCGGACGGCGGCAGGTCGAGGGGTTGAAGCGGCTCCGGCGTAAGGGGAGGAGAGAGAGAGAGAGTCGAGACGCACGCGGAAAAGGGAAGAAAAAAAAAAGGAAAAGAAAGAAAAAATAGAAAAAGAAAGAAAAAGAAAGAAGAAAAAAGAGAAAAAGGAAAAAAAAAAAAAAGGAAAAAAGGAAAAGAGGTGTAGGGAAAGAAGATGAGGTCTAATCCTCATTCCGGGAAAACAACACTAAACCGCCGCAACGAGATTAAAAATCGTAAACAACTAAAAGAAATAAAACACAACATCAATTAAATTAAAAACCAATTTTAAAATGAAATAAATTAAAATAAATAAACTAATATATTAATTAAAATAAAAACAACCATTTCAGCGAAAATACAAGCGAAAGCGGGTCATCACATCCTCCCCCCCTTAAAACAAATTTCGTCCTCGAAATTTGCAAGATCAATCACCAACTTAAAGCAAACCACATAAAAGCACATAAACCAACTGTGACCAAGATTAAGATACATACCTTCATCCTTCAAATAAGTACGGGTACTGCTCCCTCATGTCTGCTGCTCGCTCCCAAGAGAAGTCTTGTGCTAACGGATCTCCCCAAGCCACCTTAACCAAAGGTATCGTCTTGGACCTTAACTGTTGCTCCTTCCAATCCATGATCTGCGACGGAACAACTTCATAAGTGAGATCCGGTTGCAACTGAATACCCGTTGGGTCGAAGAAGCGTGGCTCTTGCTGTCCAAAGCTCTTTTTCAGAGATGATACATGGAAGACATCATGAATATCCCTAAAATATCCGGGCAAAGCAACTCTATAGGTGACGGACCCTACCTTCTCCAGAATCTGAAAAGGGCCGACATACCTCGGATCCAACTTCCTCTTCTTACCAAAACGCTTAACACCTCTCATGGGAGAGACTTTGAGATAAACCCAATCACCAACTTCAAAAGACAACTCTCTCCTCCTGGTATCAACGTAACTTTTCTGGCGACTCTGAGCTGCCGCCATTTTATCTCTGATGATCCAGACTTGGCTTTGCATCTCTTGAATTATTTCGGGTCCAATTATCCTACTCTCCCCGACTTCATCCCAGCATAAGGGCGACCTGCACTTTCTCCCATAAAGAGCTTCATAGGGAGCCATCTGAATGGTCGCGTGGAAGCTGTTATTATAAGCAAACTCGATGAGCGGCAAATGGTTTTCCCAACTCCCTTGAAATTCCATGACACATGCTCGCAACATGTCTTCAAGGGTCTGTATTGTGCGCTCTGACTGGCCGTCTGTCTACGGGTGATATGCAGTACTGAACTTCAACTTAGTACCCAAAGCTGCCTGCAAACTCTTCCAGAACTGCGACGTGAACCTCGAGTCTCGATCCGACACTATACTCTTTGGTATGCCATGCAGCCGCACTATCTCCTTGACATACAAGCGGGTCAACTTACCCAAAGAGTCGGTGTTATTAACAGGCAGGAAATGAGCACTCTTCGTTAACCGGTCAACAATCACCCAAACAGAATTTCTCCCACTAGGCTTTCTCGGCAAACCCACTATAAAGTCCATCGTGATGTCATCCCATTTCCACTCGGGAATAGGGAGGGGTTGGAGCATACCTGCAGGTCTTTGATGCTCGGCCTTCACTTGACGGCATGTGTGGCATTTCTCAACATACAAGGCAATATCCTTTTTCATTCCATCCCACCAGTAATTTTTTTTCAAGTCCCGATACATCTTTGTGCTTCCGGGATGAACTGAATAAGGGGCCGCATGAGCTTCCGCCATGATCCGTTCTTTGAATTCCGAATCCTTGGGGACCACTCTGCGATCTCGAAACCGAAGTATCCCATCGTTATCCATGCTATAATGCAACGGCCCTCGAGATTTCCTGACTCTTTTTCTGATATTCAGCAGTTTCGGATCCTTCCTTTGAAGAGTCTTCAATTCTTCAAAATCGGTCACCCGAATATCCATAACTGAAGATAAAATCTCTTCTTGTTGCGAACTCTCAATAAGGAGCCTTCTCATCCCACAAAGCAACGAATCCAAATCTGACGGCTTGGCTTCATCTTCTAAGTGCGACTTCCGGCTCAAAGCATCAGCAACTATATTAGCCTTCCCCGGATGATACTTGATCTCACACTGATAGTCACTGATTAGCTCTAGCCATCGCCTCTGCCTCATATTCAGATTTTTCTGGGAAAACAAATACTTCAAGCTCTTGTGATCAGTAAATACCTCGCAAGCTTCCCCATACAAGAAGTGCCGCCAGATCTTGAGAGCAAAAACAATCGCAGCCAATTCTAGATCGTGCGTCGGATAATTCTTCTCGTGGTCCTTTAGCTGACGAGATGCATAGGCAACAACCCATCCTTCCTGCATAAGGACACAACCCAAACCAAACTTAGATGCATCACTGAAGACTACGAATGGCTTATGCGGTTCTGGGAGCGCTAACACTGGTGCCGTCGTCAACCTGTTCTTTAATTCTTGGAAGCTTCTCTCACATTTCTCTGACCAAACAAATTCTGTATTCTTCCGAGTCAAAGCTGTGAGAGGTCCGGATAGGCGAGCAAAACCCTCTACAAATCTTCGGTAGTATCCGGCCAGCCCCAAGAAACTCCGGATCTCGCGCACTGTAGTCGGGCGCTGCCATGACAAAATGGCTTCTACCTTACTAGGATCAACAGCACTCCGTCTCGGCAAATTACATGCCCAAGAAATTTAACTTCTTCCAACCAGAATTCACACTTGCTGAGCTGGCGTACAGTTGGTGTTCTCTCAATTTCCCAAGTACCAGACAAAGATGATGCACATGCTCTTCAACATCTCGGGAATAAATCAGAATATCATCAATAAATACTACCACAAAGGAATCCAGATAAGGTTGAAACACTCAATTCATTAAATCCATGAAAGCAGCAGGGGCATTAGCTAACCCAAACGGCATTACCTTAAATTCATAATGTCCATACCTCGACCTGAAGGCAGTTTTAGGCACATCCTTGTCTCTGATCCTCAGCTGGTAGTATCCCGACCTCAAATCAATTTTAGAGAACACGGCTGCTCCTTGAAGCTGATCAAATAAATCATCTATCCGCGGGAGAGGATATTTATTTTTGATGGTCACCTTATTCAGTTCCCGATAATCTATACACATACGGAGGGTTCCATCTTTCTTTTTAACAAACAAAACTGGTGCACCCCACGGTGAAGTACTAGGCTGAATAAATCCCTTCTCTACCAGCTCTTGCAACTGAGTCTTCAACTCTTTTAATTCAGCCGGTGCATGCGATAAGGAGCTTTATGCACAGGAGCCGCTCCAGGTTCCAAGTCTATAATAAACTCCATTTCCCGAACAGGGGGTAGTCCGGGCAAGTTATCCACAAACACATCGGGGAATTCTTCCACAACTGGAATGTCTGTCAAAGACTTCTCATCGGACGTCGTGGACACCATCTGAACCAAGAATGCATCTGCTCCCCATGCAATCTCCCTTCTTGCTTGAATCGCCGATATAATTATCGGCTTTTCTTTTAATTTACTTCCCGCAAATTCTAGACAATCACCATCTGGAAGCTGAAAGCTAATTATCTGACTTCTGCAATTAATACTCGCAGAATATCGGTATAGCCAATCCATCCCGAGGATGATATCAAAACCCAACAGCTTAAACACCACCAAATTAGCATCCAAGAACCTTCCCTCAAAATTTAACGGGCATCCCAAAGCAACCTTGGAACACCACACCATTTCACCATCGGGTAGAGCCACTACCATAGACTTCGGCAACGGTTCCGTAACCAAATTACACACCTGCGCAAACGTGGAAGATACAAATGACTGCGACGCACCTGAATCAAACAAAGTGCAAGCATAAAACTCATACAAACGAACTCTTCCTGAACCAACACATCAACCCATGAAATCCAAAAAAAAACAAAGAAGAAACCAAATACACCAAAAATTAAATTAATCCATACCTGTAATTACTCCAGCATCATGGGTCGCTGGCGCCTCATCATCCACCTCTTCGGGTGTGACAGCATAAACCCGGGCTTGCACTGCTTGTCTCGGGTTGGTTCTTCCACCGTGTCTACCTCCACGGCTTCCTTGAACTCTGACGGGGCAATCCCGAGCAATATGTCCCACTTGGCTGGGTAACACTGGGGTCCACTAATCACCCGACACTCGCCCTCATGAGCTCTATTACATGCTCCACAAATAGGTACCCGTCCTCCCATACGAACACCTGAGGATGTTTGAGGTCAAGTTCCGGTCCGCTGAACAAATTTCTGGGGCGAACCTGAGCTGCTTCCTTCACCAGAAAAACTCCGCCTCTTATGCCCTGGAGGGGAGCCCACACTCAGATTATTTTCCCGCTCCACAAGGGTGGCCACATCCACTAATTCCTGAAAAGTGGATATACGATGGCTGACCACCATACGGCGTATGTCATGACGTAGACCCTCCTGAAAACTATCAGCTCGCATCTCCTCTGTGGCGATAAGGTGGGGAGCAAATCGCCCAAGTTCTATGAATCTCCGGGCGTACTGTTCCACTGTCGCGCCCCCTTAGACCAGATTTGAGAACTCTCTTGCCTTTTGCTTCCTTACCGTTGCGGGGAAGAAGCGGTCATTAAACTTCTTCTTGAAGCGCTGCCAGGTCACAGCAGCGAAAGACCCCAATTTTGATTCCAGCATCACCCTTTTGGTATCCCATCAATCAGACGCAGTGCCTTGCAAGAGATAGCTGGCGTAGAGTACCTGTTGCGCCTCGGTGCAACCACACACCTCAAATGTTCTTTCCAGATCTTTGATCCATTTTCCAGCTTGAAGTGGATCTTCTTCTCCAGTGAAGTGTGGGGTTCTGTGCGCCAGAAAGCTCTCATAGGTACATCCGGCTTGCACCATGCTACTGGACCCTCCCGGGTACATCCAAGGCCCTCCCTGATGTGGCCAAGGACCTCCTGGTTGTGGCCAAAATCCTCCTTGCTATGGACAAGGCCCTCCTTGTTGTGGCCAGGGACCCCCTTGTGGTGGCCAAGGTCCTCCTTGTGGCCAAGGCCCTGCCTGTTGTGGCCTAATATTCTGCTGCATAAACTCTGTCATCTGCCGTATTGCTTCGGCTATGGAGTCATCCCTTGAGGTATTGTCCCGTGGCTCCTGAGTAGATTTCCTTGGTCTCCCCATTTTTTTCCTGTCACCACAACCTTTGACCCCCTTTCAGAAAACAAAAACAAATAAAACCAACAACAAACAAAAACAGAACCACAGACCAACACCACATCACAGAAAACAAAAGAAACCAAATTGCGAAAACATAACCAAATAAATAAAAACAAGCAAACAAGCTCAAACAAATAAAACAAATAAAACAAATCAAATAACTTTACTTAACATAATTTTCGAAACACAACTTTAAAAGCATTCTGGTACTGCCTACGGGACATGTGGTTTTACCCAGAGCCAAACCACTCTGATACCACCTGTGGTGCCCCCAAATCCCCACGCACGGACACGGAAAAATCGAGACGTCCGGATGGTGACAACTCGGGTCACCACCCTAACGACGGGTGCCAAGTGTGTGCAAAGGCAACATATGTGCACGAAGAAACACGCAGCGGATAATGAAAGTCATATAACTAAGTACCAGAATTTTTTTCTTAACGTAATACAAGCTGTTCAAAACATACATAAAATATTACAAAACACTAACATAGCTTTAAACCAAAAACAAAGCATAACATCAGCAACCCGGCGGAGCCGCATCCTCGGGCTCAGCCTCCTCCTCCTCATCCTCAAAACCTGCACCAAAAGCTACGGAACCAAAAATGGTACCGCAGGTAAGTAAAACCCAAACACTACCAGATAAAAAGACATAGAACTCAAACAAAATGCATGAAGCATGCCCGATGCACGAATTCCATAAAACATGATTTTTCCACACACGCCAAAAATTCCATTTGCCCCAAAAACACATCTTTTCCAAAAACCACGCCAAAAGTCACATTTGGCCTCGATAACCGTCTCAAACCAAAAACCATTTTATCCGTATGCACCATGACCTCCCCTAGGGGTCATCCACACACCCTGGCTCCAGTGCCACACCACAGAGTACCACTATGCATGTGACACCTAACGAGCGATGCCCAGTTCCACGCCCTGCGTGTTCGTAGCCAAGCATCCTCTAGCCCTCACCAGCGAAGGGCCACGGAGTCGGTGCGTAGGGCGATGCCCAGTTCCGCGCCCGGCGCGTTCGTAGCCAAGCATCCCCTAGCCCCCGCTCCCGTCGTCGCCCTTTGACAACCCAGGGGACATCACTCAGTTTATTCCGCTCCTGAGTGACCAGAGGAGCTCCACCGAGATAATACCCCATCCCGGCTTGGTGTCGTGATACACACGCACCCGTAAGTCCACTTACGCCAACAAACAGGCTTTTCACAATTACACAAAAACACACGTGCATGCACCATGCAAAAGCCATATCAATGCACCAAAATAAACAACCAACATATATCAATTAAACAAGCAACTCCGTCCTCCATCCATCCGACCCCCGAACTCCTTGGACTCAGTCCAGAATCAACCAACCAGCAGATAAAATAATTGAATGAGCAATATATTTTTAAATCTAAAAATAGGGTTTGGAAAATACTTACAGCGCTATATGGTAATTTTAGAAAACACTCGGCGTTGCAAACGGCGGAGAAAAAGTAACGTTACAGTGAAAATTCACTATGGCCGTGGGTTGTGAAATACCCACTTTTGAACGGGGACAAACCAGGGCTTGGGATTGATAGAGAATGGTCTAGGGATGATTGTGAAGCTATTGGAAGTGGTGGTTGGCCGTGGGTGGCGGCGAAAACGCCGGAGAGAGGCCAGATTTTCCAAAAAGGAAAGCTAGCTCGTGGGAGCTGTTCCGGTGGTCGTTGGAGGCTGAAAATAGGTGGGTTAGGACGGCAAGGGACCGGTGATGAAGTGGTGAAGAAATGGTGGCCGGAGGTGGAGCGACGGCGGCGGATCGGAGCAAAATCCGTGGGTGCTTCAAGGGTGATTTCCGGCCAAACGACTGGCCGAATGGGGGTGGGATTTGGTGGTGAGGTGCGTCGGAGGGAGGGGAGTCGAACAGTGGTGGCGGTGAGCCGCACGGTGGCCGGACGGCGGCAGGTCGAGGGGTTGAAGCGGCTCCGGCGTAAGGGGAGGAGAGAGAGAGAGAGAGTCGAGACGCACGCGGGAAAGGGAAGAAAAAAAAAGAAAAGAAAGAAAAAAGAGAAAAAGAAAGAAAAAGAAAGAAGAAAAAAGAGAAAAAGGAATAAAGAAAAAAGGAAGAAAGGAAAAGAGGTGTAGGGAAAGAAGATGAGGTCTAATCCTCATTCCGGGAAAACAACACTAAACCGCCGCAACGAGATTAAAAACCGTAAACAACTAAAAGAAATAAAACACAACATCAATTAAATTAAAAACCAATTTTAAAATGCAATAAATTAAAATAAATAAACTAATATATTAATTAAAATAAAAATAACCATTTCAGCGAAAATACAAGCGAAAGCGGGTCATCACACCAATGATGGAGTTGTTTAGATGCGATGATCTAGTGATACGAGAAGGGGATTGGTGGCTCTTTGAGTTGGAGATGGGCAGGTTAGAATAGAAGGTGTCATTTCTTATTGGTCTTGCATGTTGGCTTTACCCCTTTGGGATCAAGGTATGGCTTCTTGGATTCTTTTTGCTTATTAAACAAAAATATATTTGCAAGTAGGCTATTCATTGAAATTTTCTATAATTTGAATCTAGACACTTTTTACAATTTAAAAACAAATGAAAACAACACTTTCAACTCCCACTGTATTAAATGCAACCTGAATGCAATAATAAATCTCAATATTCTCAACTTGGGTTTTCTATAAATTTATTTTATTTAGTCTATTTATTACAGCAATTGGAATTTCCTGGAGGATAATGGTGTGTGTGAAAAGATAATCTAACAAAATTTGCAGCATTTGATTATTTCATATAATGAGTGCAATAATAAATCTCAATATGCTCAACTTGGGTCTATAAATTTATTCTATTTGGTCTATTTACTACAGCAATTGGAATTTCTTAGAGGATAAGGGCGTGTGTGATAAGAAAATCTGAACAAAATTTGCAGCATTTGATTATTTCATATAATGAATAGAAATTTTCTCTTTGCCTTTTATACAAAATACTAAAAGATAAATGATTGTTTGTGATGAATTATTTGCAATGAAACTTATTGTTTGCAATGAGAATAAAGTTAATTTTAGTACGAAATAGTCATTTTAGCTGCAAATAACTAACCATATATAAGCGTTTTTCTTATAATGAATGAATGATATAAATAAATATATATGTACAGCTTTATATACTTTTATACGGAGAACCAAAGTGAGCCTGAGCCAAATATTCATGTGGTTTTTTTTTTATTATTATTATTAGGAAGCTCGTTAGATAAATTCAGGATATGGACTTTAAACCACCTTCATCCGACCTCAATATGATAAGCCCTTATGATTAGACAAGAAGATTAAAGAAAAAGGTATACATACATACACATTATATATATATATGCATATTGATTCTAAATTAGGGAAATAATCTTTACCATGGTGACTTTGTTACCTCTTAAGTGTTGGCTCAGTTGTATAATTTGAACCACTGGTAGCTTTGTTGCCTGAAATAGCGTCATTGGGAGTAGAGGGGAGAGCTCAAGTTCTAAGCTTTTGGGAGCATAGAGGGGTGAGAGTTCTTAGCTTCTGTGCGAGCATGGCTTCTGTGTAGCAAATGGGAGAACTATGTGTTTGTTTTATTTGTGCTATGTCATGCCATCCAATAACTGTCTATCATGCATCTGCATTCTTATTTGTTATTTACCTATAATTAAATTATTAATTATACTATATTCTCTTGTTGGGCAGTGGAAATGGAAAACTTTGGTTTTGTATTCCTAACTAAAATGGGGACTTTGTGAGTGCGTGTGTATCACGACTCCAAGCATAGATGAGGTATATCTCAGTAGAGCTCCTCCAGTCACTCGAGAGTGTGTAAAACTAAGTGGCATCTTCTGGGCTATTGCCAGGCGACAACAGGCTCAACCGAGTAATGCTCTTAGTATGAATCCATGGCCCTCTGTTGGAGGGATTAGAGGATGTCTGGTCATGTATACGCCAAGCGTGGAGTTGAGAATTGCTCGTTACTAAGTCACATATATTATTGTTACTCATGATATGATGAAGGAAGTCAGAGTGTTTAGATGGTCCCTAGGGAAGACCATGATGCGCACCGTAATAAATGAATGTTTTCTATGTATAAATATGATTTTTGGCATGAGTGACTCTTTTGAAATTTTCTTGTAAAGGAAAAAGGAAATTTTTGAAAAATCTTTTTCTGATGCTTGTTGTGTGGGGGTGATTGTCTATTTCCCAGGCTTGTATTCTTGGTTGTTAATCTATGGATTTATTTGTTGAAATTGTGAAATTTCACGGTGGTGTTCCCACCTATAGTTCCATGGAACTATAGACTTTGATGCAAAGGATGAATATGAATATGGAGGACTGACCCCCACCTAAGGAGTGATGACATGGTAATGTGATCCCTTTCAGTGTTGTTTTAAACTTATTTTATTTTATTAGTTAGATAACTGTAATAACCTTATGGAAGACTTCCTTGTTGGGTTGTATTTAAATTTTCTTGTACTTTAGCTTTTGGATTGCCTTTTTATTTTCTACTATGTTTATAACTATACA
The DNA here is from genome assembly GCF_018687715.1 of Carya illinoinensis. Lineage (NCBI taxonomy): Eukaryota > Viridiplantae > Streptophyta > Magnoliopsida > Fagales > Juglandaceae > Carya > Carya illinoinensis. Next base: position 8,222,856 of record NC_056767.1, on the reverse strand, counting down.
CTTTTATATCACATCTTTGCAACACTAACTTTCACATTTTGCTTTGGATGTGTGTGATAAACGCGGTAGCACCTCAACATCGCAATTCCTGCCAAATCACACTTGGGGTCAAGGGCATCAGAACTTTTTTAGCCTCAAATCCACCCTCACACTTCATCAAAACTGCCCCTCCTTCGTTGAGTTTGAAACCCCAAAAATTAGCTCCACACTCCATTGTGTACAAGCCCTTTCCCACAACCGAATTTTGCCATCCTCTTACAGCTCAAAATGGCTCTTTCAACGATCAAGCTACCTAATGATTGTCCAGCCCATGTACCACCTTTATCAGCCACGAACACCCCCCCCCCCCTAACACCACCAAAAAAAAAAAGAAGCAAAAGCCACCCGTCACCCCTCATGAACTCGGTCAAGCTTCAACCACCAAGGATATTCTTGTTCTAGTCCACTAGTAACCCTCCCATCAACCCTTTCCCTAATTTGGACCAAACACATGCAGCACACACTTCAATTCTTTTTTGTTGCACACGTCTTTCCTAGCTTCCCTCTCACTTGCACACAATCTATCACACCACACTTTGCACCATGAGAGCAAATCGAGTAAGTGAGAGTGTGCGTACAGGAAAGCCAACCTCTTCCAAGTGCTAGAGCTTTGTAAGTTCACTTTCCCTATCACTTCTCCTTTAACTTTTATTGTTTTAGTTAGGAACGTGTTAGCTTGGATGTTTGAATGATTTTCCATAAGATTAAGGGGAAATTTGGAAAACAATTTCATCTCATTCTATATCATCTCATCACAACTCATTTCCTTCCCAACATCATTCAAATACAAACATGACTTTCAAACTACTCATTACAATTTTTTCAAACTAATCACTACAACTTTGTCAAACTTTCAAATAAAAAATAAAAAACAATTCACCTTTTTTAAATACAAAAATAAAAATCATATTATAACAATATTTTAATTTTTATAATATTTTGTATTCAATTTTTTCTCTCTCCTTTCTGAAAACCCAATAAATACTTAACTTAAACTATCTTACTACCATTTACAAAATATCTTACTACTATTCACAAATTCTCATCTCATCTCATTCCCCAAGCATTCCCTAAATGGTTGGCGTTGCTTACAAAAGAAAATGCTTTCATCTACAAAATATAAATGGTTAATATGTGAAAAGGCTCGAGGAAGTGGGATTACTTAGATATGTCATTATTGCTCAACATAATTCAGAGTAGAGCTTAATACTTTAGAGCATTGAATGAATAGATAGGGGATAAAAGATACCCTTGTCTAATTCCTCTTGATGACTTAAACCTTATTGTGGGATTCCATTTATGAGAATAGAATAACTAACAGTGCTTAGTATAATATCCAGCTCCTTTCTCTCTCTTATGGTCACGATTCTCATTCTGCATGCCGAACATCGATGGTGTGTTTATAAAGATATCAAGTGATTTTTAAAGCAAGTCCATTGTTTTAAAGCATTCGAATATTTTAAATGTCCTATAAATATTTATATGAGATATTTCCAGTGTTGCTAAATCAAGCCTAATTTTAAATAAAACAATTATAATATTTTTGAAGAGCTCCAAATATATTATAATTGTGGAGAATAATTTTAATTAAATGATTTTAGTCATTTAAAATATTATGAGATTTAAATTATGTTGAAAACTCTAAATTTATTTAAATGATTTTATTCTCTTAAAGTATTTAGCAAAACTTCATTTATTTAATGATGAAAGAATATTATTTAATAAACTGAAGTTGAGGTTGAATTAGTATTAATGTGTTTATATCTTCAAATATCAATTTTTAAGTTAGTTAACTTTATGTTTAATTCCCTACCGTTGGATTAGATTTGGATCCCTATGATGAAGGGTCTAGATTAAATGCCCAAGCTCTACCCTTTTTCCCTCACTTTTCCCTTTTCCATCTCCCTCTTTCCTCTCCCTCAGCTCACACGACAGCCTCTTCCCTTCCCTCCACCGTAGCTGCTTCTCCTTTCCAGCTTAACCACCGCCGATTGCCCAACCTCACCGCCACCACCAGTGTCTTCCCCTCACACCGGCAAGCACCTTTCCCCACTTGTGAGCATCCACATGGTAGCTCTCTCTCTCTCCCCCTCCCTCTTCCTGAAATGGGTTTCACTCATTTCTCTCATCATTGCGCCATCGTATGAGGCCAACCAAACCACAGAGCACCACCCTTAACTCCACCACCTCACCAGATCCACCCTCATGGCTTTCCTTCTCCGTAGCTCTCTTCCTCTTCCTCGGATCACCCACACACGCACACAAGCAAATGCACGGGTTCTCCATCATGCACCATTGTACTCCTCCATGTGCTGCCGCGAGACCACCATGAGCCTCCCCATGGCCACCCCTTCCATATCCACCAACCAACACACCCAAATAGCTTCCAAATGTCAAAAACAGCCACTATACATGAGTTAGCTACCACATACGACTCTTATGATGTTTTTAATTGTGACGAATAGTGAGCAATGAACGGTGTAATTTCAACAGCAGTATAACCCTCTATCCCTCATTGGTTATGTTATATATTAGTTGGTTGATTGTGGAGTTCGCTGTGAAGTGAAGTGTTGGGTGTAGTTGTGTGGAGTGCTATAAAGTGATGTGGACTGTGCTATGAAGTGTGGGTGTGAAATGTGTGCTATAGTTGTGATGCGGCGTAGCATTGTGAAAGGGAGCACATGTGGCGTGTACTCCACGTCGTGCAACGACACACTGTATGATGTGTGTTGTAGTAGTACGTGGTGTAGCGTAGTGTGAAGAGAGTACACATGGTGCATACTCTATGTTGTGTAGCCATGCACCTTGTGGCATGTGTCATAATGGTGTATGGCATAGTGTGGATGGAAGGAAGTTCACATGGAGCGTAATCCGTGTGGTGTCGTGATGCACCGGATGGTGTGTCACAAAGGTTTGGATGGCGTAGCTAAGAAACGTAGAATGGTTAGTCCTCGAGCTACGTGACGAGATGGAGGTGTAGTGTGAATGGGGTCTTGTCATGTAAGTGTTGGGATGAACTCATAAAAGGGCCGAGAAGTAAGAAGTCTTGCTGACCGAATTTGAGTAGAAGTTAGTATAAGAGTATGGAGCTTGTTTATACAAGCAGGTATTCAATGGATTGTATGTTGATCTTAGGTGATAATAAGGTACATGTTCATCTGGTGAGACATATGCACAGGACGGATTTACTATATATAATAAAAAATCTGTCCTAAGCATGGTTACACGATATTTAAGCATTAGATTTGGCTTAAAGTCATGTGGTATGCATGGATGGGAATGAGGACTTAGTGTGGGCTAGGATGCGTGAAGGAAGTGATGGGTATACCATTTATGATTGGGATGCATGACTTAGTTGGTCCTAGTCATGCATCAAAATGTGGTTAATAGGAGAGTAAGACGAAGGTCATAGTGTCTTAACCCTAAGGTGATCCATTGAGATTCACTTGAGTTGACGAGCACTCGAGGTAGAAAGTTGAATTTGGAAAATGTGACCCAAGTGGGTTCTAGAAAGAGGAAACATGATAAGAAAGACATAGAAGATGGGATACAAGGAGAGTGTGTCTAAGTGAAATGTAGTCTGTGTTTCTAGCATAGTGACTGTAGTGATCCTAAAGGTTTTAGCATAATAAGTGGCACGTAAGAGTATGGGATAGAAGGAAAGTGTTTCCCAGTGAAGTGTAGTTCTATTTAGTCACTTATGCCTTTAGATAGAGAATGACACTAAGGTTATGTGTATGCATATAGGTTGCTATCTGACACGCACATGAATGGTCTGCATGAAATGAGTCTAGCATGGAATACAGGAAAGTATTATGTTCATACTCTTCTAGAGTTTTCTAAAAGATATGAAAATGAAAATGAAATGCTTTTCTTTTATGATGCTTTACAAAATGACATGGATGATATTTTACGAAAGAATGTTAATTATAAGTTTTCAAGTATATGTATGTAATGACCCTTCTTGGTAGTCTCTTTTTACCCAAAGTATTAAATGTATGCATGTGAATGGATGTATTTTTACTAAATGAAATGCGAGGCTCATGCCTCATGCTTTAAACGATGCTTTAAATGATGCGAAGAAATTGTGTTAAAATGTACTTATGAACTAATGTTTTTAATGATGCCTTGAAAGATGATGTTTAAGCTAATGCTTTTAAATGACATTTATGAATGAACGGACTGATGAATGGAAGAATGAAAGAAAGGACTGAATGAATGAATGAATGTTTTAATGTATGAAAATACATAACGGCCATGTGAATGAATGAAAGGGTACCAAATGAATAGGTAGATTGCAATGCCAGGTAAGTAGTACTGGTAGTGCACCCAATACTAACCCCTAACTGAAAAGGGATTCCCAACCTGTGATCATGGGTGGAGTTCAGGTCGACAGGAATACCACTAACCCTCGCACGCGGGGCATAATAGTGTGTAGCGGTCAATAGAAAGTGATAATAAAAAATACATGTATGTTAAGCAAAAATGCATGTATACTTAGACTCTCTAAGAAATGAAGGCACGAGGCGTAGGAAAATGTTTTACGAAAGAAATTTTTAAATGAACGAATGTCTTATGTATAGTATGTATGGAGTGATAAATGCATGACTGAAAACATATGTTATTATATTTTGACCATATGAAGTAATGCTTATGAGTCTTTGGCTCATTTTGGTTTTTATGTGTGCCCTCCTAGGGACAAGATGAATAGTACATGTCAGGACAGACACGGCCCAAGGGGAAGAGCACGGAAGCCTAGGCACAATCTTTTTAATGTTTTTCACTGTAACTCTCTTTAAATTAATAAGCAGGTTTTACTATAAGGACGAGCATTACATAGCACATTTCATAATTAATTCAATTCATCAGTTGTCAAACCCCATTTTTTGCATAACAACATTCAAGAAATCACATTCAACTCTATCTTAGGCCATACTCATATCTAACTTTAGGACCATGTAGCCTTTCTTTCCTTCCTCTCATTCTATTTTGCATAGTATGCATAGCTTCGTATGCCACAATAATGTTATCAAACATTAGTCTACCAAGCACAGAAGTACTATGTGTCAGAGATATTATCCCTGGAAGAATAAGTTTTGGTCTATTAATTACCAATACATTTGCAATTATTTTGTAGAAAACATTGTAAAAACTTATAAGGAAACAATTAGACACTATCTTGGGGAATTGTCTATGTAATACCCAAGGTCCAAGCCCACGACCTAGGCACTGGCCCATGAAGGGCCCATTCAAGTGTAACCCCACACAACATCACTTTCAGTTACATTCACCTCTTTGATTTTTCTTCCTTCCCTCTTAACATCCTCTTCCCTCACACCCCTGTAGTTCGTTTCCACTTCCTCTCCTCCACACACATTCAAGTAGTTCATTCCCCCAAGATATTTGCCTTCCCCAATTTCCCAATCTCCTTTCAATTGACCCCTTATTTTTCTCCTCCATATTTTTGGCAGATTAACCCCCCCAATAAAAAAAAAAAAAAAAAAAAAAAGTTCAATTTCATATAGAACCACATTTGCTTGCTTCCAGTCGTCGTACACCACTACACACTACCACATTAGTAAGTCTCGTTGCCTCGGTCTGCATCTCTCTATAATTCTTCTCCTTATTTTCTCTTAGTTTGGCACACCCTAAATTTTTGCACAAATCCCTCACTACAGTGGTCTCTCCAGATCTCTTCCCCCGCAATTTCAGTGTAATGAGTGGTGTTTGAAGACTAGTTGACTCTCTTAGATATTCCAAACCACTGTATGATGCACCTTGATCTATACGTAAGTTTTTCTCTATCATTTATTTAACTGCTCAAAGATAAATATATATATATATATATATTTAGCTAACACTCAGTTTCCACTCTTTCTCGATAGTGTTTCTTTTGGATAGTTTTAATCCATGACCAACTTAGCCACCGAGGTCAATTTATGTCTCTTAATGCTTAAGTAACTTTCCTCCTTCTGCCTGTTCAATTTGAGTGATTCCATCGCGTGATGTTTCCTAATCTTAAGACTTAATTATTAGAGGTGTTGCATAGGGCAACACTTACATTACTAGACAGTGTTGCTATGCTCACTAACTTTGTTGGCCACCAACGAGATTAGGTATGATAATTAGAATATTAGACTCATTGGGCTGAAATGTATATGGTCATTATCATTGGTAGTTTGCTAAAAAAAACCCTGGAAATATATTTTACATAATGGAGCCTATAACTTGTGTGATTTATTATTGAATGGCGATTTGGATTGTGTTGTTGGTTGTAGGCGTTTGAGTGGATTTTGGCTATCGGGGTGGATGTATGTGGCAAATTGACTTTGTTTTTTGGGCTATCCTTATTTATATATGGGATATTAGAGTTGATGTTGGATTTGCTTTAAATTTATATTTTCGCACACCACCACATTAGTCAGTCTCGTTGCCTTGGTTTGCATCTCTCTATGATTCTTCTCCTTATTTTCCCTTAGTTTGGCACACCCTAAATTTTTGCACAAATCCCTCACCACAACAATCTCTCCAGATCTCCCCCTCCCCTACAGTTTCAGTGTAATGAGTGGTATTTGAAGACTAGTTGATTCTCTTAGATTTTCCAAAACATGGTATGATGCACCTTGATCTATACATATATTTTTCTCTATCATTTATTTAACTGCTACAATATATATATATATAGAGAGCTAACCCTCGATTTCCACTCTCTGTTTTGGATAGTTTTAATCCATGACCAACTTAACCACCAATGTCGATTTATGTCTCTTAACGCTTAGGTAACTTTCCTCCTTCTGCTTGTTCAATTTGAGTGATTCCATCACATGATGTTTTCTAATCTTAAGACTTAATTATTAGAGGTGTTGCATAGGGCAACATTACATTACTAGACAGTGTTGCTATGCTCGCTAACTTTGTTGGCCACCAACGAGATTAGGTATGATAACTAGAATATTAAACTCATTGTACTAAAATGTGTATGGTTATTATGATTGGTAGTTTGCTAAAGAAAACCCTGGAAATATATTTTAAATAATGGAGCCTATAACTTTTGTGATTTATTATTGGATGGCGGTTTGGTTGTGTTGTTGACTGTAGGTGTTTGAGTGGATGTTGGCTGTTGGGGTGGATGTATGTGGCTAATTGAGGTCGTTTTATGGGCTATCCTTATTTATATATGGGCTATTAGAGTTGATGTTGGATTTTCTCTAAATTTATATTTTTACTATTGGATTGATGTTGACTATGGGATGATTGAAATTGTCGCTGTCCATATTAGAGGGTCTCTTGGGTTGTGTTATTTCTCTTGGGGTAAGATTGGATGGGTTGGATTATGTTGGACATAGAGCTTAATGTAAGGGTTGTTTTTGGGTTGAGTTATGAGGTTGTTCAGGTTTACATTGTGATTGTGATTGGGTTGGTCATATTAGGCTAGTTGCGTTCGACATAGTGTGAATTGTGTGGATGTTCAGGACTGAAGTGTTTGCTAATTGGGATTGCTTGTGACATGTGGGAGTGACTTGTATAATATTATAAAATGGTTATATGTATGAGATAGGTTAGATTGTGAAATTTTTAATTGATTGACATGTCGGGAGGAAATGAGGGCTGATTTATTGCCATAAATAGTGGGTGTTGGACTTGTCTTTAAATTTAACTACTTATAGGCTTGCTTTATTTTCTTCATAGGAGTGACAATTTTGGTTAATTAAGTTTATATGTTGGTTTGGTTACTAATGTGTGTACAAATATCATAATTTAGGTTATCATGACAAGGCTAGATTACATTCCCAGAACGTAGAGAACACATTACCAAGGTTAGGTAAGCGAAGTTCATATACTAGACTGTGATGACCCATTTTTACATGTACTTTCACTGAATGAGTTTTTTAATTTAATTAATATATTAGATCCTTTATTTTAAATTATTGTATTTTAATTAGTTTTATTTTATTTGATGTGGTGTTTGATTTATTTTAGTCGTTTTACGGTTTTTAAAATCGTTTTCGGCGGATCAGTTTTTGGACTCCGGAAGTGAGGACTGGACCCCATTTCTTTTCTTTTCTCTTTTTCTTTTTCCCTTTTTCCTTTTTCCTTTTTTTCCTTTTCTTCTTTTCTTTTTTCTTTCTTTTTCTTTTCTTCTTCTTCTTTCCTTCTCCCCACGCACTACCCCTTCTCCCCTTCCCTTCCCGTCGCCGTCAGCCTTTTTCACCCAGACCCGCCGCCGCCGGCCGATGTGGCCGATACCACCCCCACCAAAATCTTCCCCTCCGGCCGGTGATCACTCCCACCAAAAATCTCCTCCATCCAAGCTGCCGTTAGCCACCTAGAGCCCTTTCTTTCTGCACGGATTTTTGCCGATTCCAGTGTCGTTGTTCCACCTCCAGCCACCACCTCTTCACAGCTTCTTCTCCTACCTCTTGCCGACCTAACCCACCCATTTCCGGCCTCGATCCGTTGCCGGAGTAGCTCCCACGAGCTCAACTCCAATTTGGCCTTTTTTCGCTTCCACCACCGTTTCCACCGCCACCCACGGCCAAAGCTCACTTCCTTTAGCTTCATAAATATCTCGATGCCATTTCCTATCAATTTTGTGTCTTGGTTTGTCCCCGTTCGAAAGTGGGTAATTTATTATCCACGGCCACACTGTAAAATACACTGTTACGTTGTTTTTTCTCTGCCGTTTGCGAGCTTTCAAAAAATACCGTATAGCGCTGTAAGTATTTTCCCAACTCTACTTTTAGATTTAAATATATTTTGCTTTTACAATAAATTATTGGATTGGTTGGTTGATTCCAGACTGAGTTCGAGGAGTTTGGGGGTCGGATGGATTGAGGACGGAGTTGTTGGGTTGATGTTGATATTTGTTTGAGATATTTGTGCCTTGATGTTTGCATTGTATAGTGCATGCATGTTCATGTTTTAAAAAGGGAAAACCAGGTTTTCGTGTAGTTGCATGCATGTACATGTGTTTGTAAAATGGAAACTGGGCTTGTAAGCGAGAAATGATTTATGGTATATGTGAACGGTTGGACTGACTGGTTCGAGTCAGAGGCACGTGTAGGGATGGTGGTAAGTAGGGACGGTGGTAAAATCCCGCCTGTGATTCCCGCCTACGGTGCACGCGTAGGGATGGTGGTAGGCCAGGACGGTGGTAGAATCCCACCTGTGATTCCTGCCTACGGTGCACGCGTAGGGATAGTGGCAAGCAGGGATGGTGGTAGAGTCCCGCCTGTGATTCCCGCCTACAGTGCTCTGACGGTCTGGTTTTTGGGCCATTATCGGGAATAATGGCGAGGTTATGTTTAAAGGATATGTTTTAGGCCAAAATGGGATTTTGGCGTGCGTGGAAAAATGTGGTTTTATGGGATAGGCGCATTTGCATTCTTTCATGCATATTATTTGAGTTTTAATGTGTTTTTATCTTGTGGTGTTTGGATCTTTACTTACCTGCGATACCATTTATGGTACCGTAGATTTTGGTGCAGAGATCGAGGAGGAGGAGGAGGGTGAGCCTGAGGATGAGGCTCTACCGGAGTTTTGATTTGGAAGTTATGCTTTGTAGTTTGGTTTGAAACAATATCTGTATCTCGTAATATTTTATTATGTATATTTTGAATAGCTTTGTATTAAACTAAGACAAATTCTGGTACTTAGTTTATGACTTTGCTATCCACTGCATGTTTCTTCGCGCACATTTGTTGCTTTTACACACACTTGGCACTCATCGATGGGGTGGTGACCCGTGTTGTCATCGTCCGGATGTCTCGATTTTCCTGTGTTCGTATGTGGGGATTTGGGGACGTCACAGGTGGTATTAGAGTGGTTTGGCTCTGGGTAAAACCACATGTCCCGTAGGGAGTACCAGAATATTTTTAAAGTTGTGTTTTAAAATTTATTTTAAGTAAAGTTGCTATTTGATTTGTTTTATTTGATTTGAATTTATTTGAGCTAGTTTGCTTGTATTTATTTATTTAGTTATGTTATTGCATGCTGGTTTCTTTTTGTTTCTTGTTATATGGTTTGGTTTTTTTTTGGTTTTATGTTGTTGGTTTTATTTGTTTTTGTTTTTCTTAAAGGGGGTCAAATGTTGTGTTGTGGTAGGAAAAATGGTGAGACCAAGAAAGTCTACTCAAGGGCTTCAGGACGATACGCCGAGGGATGATTCCATAGCCCAAGCGATAAGGCAGATGACTGAGTTCATGCAGCAGAATTTTAGGCCCCAACAAGGAGGGCCTTGGCCACAACAAGGAGGTCCTTGGCCATAACAAGAGGGGCTTTGGCCACAACAAGGAGGGCCTTGGCTACACCCAGGAAGGCCAAGTGGCATGGTGCAAGCTGGATGCACCTATGAGCGCTTTCTAGCGCATAGAATTCCACCCTTCACAAGAGAAGAGGATCCACTTCGGGCTGGAAAGTGGGTCAGAGATTTGGAAAGAACTTTTGAGGTATGTGGTTGCACTGAGGCGTAACAAGTACTCTATGCCAGCTATCTGTTGCAAGGCACTGCTTCTGAGTGTTGGGATACCAAGAGAGTAATGCTGGAGTCAGAATTGGGATCTTTTGCTGTTGTGACCTGGCAGCGCTTTAAGAAAGAATTTAATGATCGCTTCTTTCCCGCTTCCGTTAGGCGGAAAAAAGCAAAAGAGTTCTCAAGCTTGGTCCAAGGGAGCATGACCGTGGAACAGTATGCCCGAAGATTTATAGAGCTTGGGCGATTTGATCCTCACCTCATCGCCTCAGAGGAGATGCAGTCAGAGCGTTTCCAGGAGGGTCTACGTCCTGATATACGTAGAATGGTGGTCTATCACCAGATTTCCACTTTTCAGGATTTAGTAGACTTGGCCACTCTTGCATAGCGAGAGAATAATCTGTGTATGGGCTCCCCTCTAGGACAAAAGAGATAGAGTTTTAATGGTGAAGGAAGTAGTTCGGGTTCGCCTCAGAAGTTTGTTCAGCGGTATAACATCTTCCTCCGGTATCACTACTTCTTGTCTCTCTTCTTTAGCCAGTTTTAGACCCTCATAGAATTTATAAAGCTCATGCTCCATTCTCAAAAACTCATCAAACAAACTGTGCAAGAGACTATACCCGTTGTTACTAAGGAACAGAGAAAAACTCTCCCGCCCACCCTTCCCAACAGGAGAAAAATTTAGATTGTTATACATTGTAGATGCAGTACTTCTAAGCTTCTATTATTTTGCTGTATATACGTTTCATATTTTTATATAATTGGCAGGCATTTGACTATTAATGTTTGTTTTGACGATTGCATTTTACCCTAATTCCCGAACAGAGTAATCAAACATGCGTCTTGCATGTCTCATCCGCACATGCTAACAATAAAGCAAAATGTGTATGGACTGGAAAGGATGAATATCCACTTCAAGAAATGTTCTTCATTCATTTTAAAACTTTATTTAATCTCCTAATAGGTGAGATATAAAAGAAATTCTGATCATCTCAAGAGCTCAAATTTGTTGTAGTGATGGACCCTCATAAAATTGTATCATATTCTAACATATTGACAAGTTATATAAATTCCTGTAATTTTATTTTTTAACTATTATCATTACATAGTTTGTTATATAAATTCTGATTATATACTTTAAACCACCTTTAATATCTACCATTATCCAGCAGCAGATGCAGCACTATGCTCAGTGGTCTGCCCATCATGTTAGAAGAGACACTAGCAAAATTGCTTGTACTTTGGCTCAGAATGCCCTTCTTATTTTTGATGTTATAGTGGACATGGAGGATTCTCCTTCATGCATTCAGTCTTTATTATGTTTTTTTATTAATGAAATATATTTCCTTATAAAAAACAGAATATAGGAAATTCATTATACATACGACAGTCCTAATTAGTACAGTTAGTAATGCATGATATTTCTCACAATTAAGTTATGAGGAATTAGATTTAGCATGGTCAAAAGATTCATATATATTGTGACGCCCCCAACTCCCACGTACGGACACATGGAAATCAAGGCGTCGGGATGATGACAACACGGGTCACACATCCCATCGCCAAGTGCCAAGTGTGTGTATAAGCAACACGTGTACAATATAAATGACGCAGTCTGTTAAAAGTCTTACAACTAAGTATTAGAATTTTATTTAAATACAAACCCCCTTAAAACAAGCTTAATAAAACATTACAAGTTTAACTCTGTTTCAAATCCAAATTACATAACATAAAAAACAAGTAAAATAATTTTCAGAAGTAACACAACTCCAATCAATGCTCTGGTGGAGCCGCCTCCTCAGGCTCAGCCTCCTCCTCCTCAACCTCTGCATCAAAATCTACAATACCAAAAATGGTGCCGTAGGTAAGTAATAATCCAAACGGCACCAGATAAAAATATATTACACTTAACAATATGCATGAAAAGATGCCAAATGCGTATGTCCTAAAAATCCACATTTTTTCCATGCACGCCAAAAATCCCATTTCTGGCCCACAATAAATTCCTTGAAAACAAGTGTTCATCGTTATCCCAAATAATGACCCAAACCAAGAAAACCACCATTTTCCCATAAAATGGATCACAAAGTCCACATATAAAACCTCGCCATTATCCCAGAAAATGGCCTACAAACAATCCTTTAATCAAACTCGCCATTTTCCTAGAAAATGGCCCATATCCTAAATCCAAAACCGGTTTCCAATTTAATACATGCACCATGATCTCCCCTAGGGATCATCCGCACACTCTAGTTTCTATGCCACACCGCAGGTAACGACCACGTATGTGACATCTAAATGAGCAATACCCAGTCTTGCGCCTAGGGCGTACCTGGACCAAGCATCCTCTAGTCCTCGCCAGCCGAGGGACAACGGAGTCAACATGACAGTGTTATCGTATAGTGCAATCCGGTCATCGCCCAATGACAACCCAGGGGATCTCACTCAGTATTATCTACTATCGAGTGACCAGAGTAGCTCCACCGAGATAATACCTCATCCCAGCTTGGGGTCGTGATACACACGCACCCGAAAATCCATTTACCTCGTGAAAACCCAGTTTTCAATATTCAATACATGTACATGCATGTACCATGCAATGCAAATGATATGACACAAATTATCCAACAAATCTCAACATCAATAACAAACAAACAACTCTGTCCTCAAACCCATCCAATCCCCGACTCCTCAGACTCAATCCGGAATAACCAACTAGCCACAAATTTATTGTAAAAGTAATAATATATTTAAATCTAAAATATAGTTTGGAAAATACTTATAGTGCTTTAAAAGCAATAAATCTGAAAGATCAAAGGTGCACAAGATCACGGGTAATGCCAAAAGTGGTGGAGCAGCGACGGACAGTGCTTTTCCAAGCAATGGTTGTAGGTCAAAACAGGGAATTTTGAAGTGAAAGCTTGGCTGGCTACAAAGGGGCATGGAGGAGCTAAGGGAAGTGCTAGGAGGTAGGTGGTGGTGGTTTGGAGCTGTGGGTGGCGGGGCGATGGTGGATCTAGCCGTGAGAGAAAGGGAAACCCATTTCGAGTTGGGCTCGAGTGGGGGAAAAATGGGCTACCGTGAGGGGTTGGTTCAGTGGCTAAGGGTTTGTGGAGCTTGGTTGAGAGCTAGAGACGGCGGCCCACGGTGGCCTAGCATTAGATTTCAGCCACGTGAAAGAGAGGGAAACTGAGAGAGAGAGAGAGAGAGAGAGAGAGAGAGAGAGAGAGAGAGAGAGAGAGAGAGAGAGAGAGAGAGAGAGAGAGAAAGTAGGTGCGGAGGGTAAGGGCTTCGGGGTCGCATGGGGAGGCTACGAGGAGGTTGTCGGTAAGGGGGAAGGTGATTGGCGGTGGTGTGGTGGCCTGAAAATTACAGACTGTGGCATTGGAGTAATAGGAATCTAAGGCTTGGAGAGGGCTGTGGGGGAAGGCGCTGAGGTAGGAGCTGGGAACGGAAGGAAGTGGTCACCGGCATGAGGGGAAGCCGGCGAGGTGGGCAGTGACGCCAGACTCCAATGAATGGCGGTGGGTTCTGAGAAGAGAACGCATGGAGAAAACAAGGGAGGGGGGTCGTGCAGCTGGAAGGCAGGGGAAAAAAAGAAGAAAAAGAAGGAAAGAAGGTTTTTTCTACCTAAGTGCAGTTTTTTCGTTCTTGCTTCCTTTTCGTAAGTGGTGGTAGGGAGGATGATCTAGATGGTTTGTACCAGCGGTTATCTCTGACTGAACAGGAGGAGTAGGCCGTGGTGGTGGAGTCTTGTGATTTGGAGGATCTTTCTTTGTGTCATGGTAAGGGTTTAGTTTTGTCTCCTTTTACCGAAAAACATTACAATCAGGATGCTTTCAAGGTAACGATGAAGCATGCATGGAGGTTGGTGCGAGGTGTGAGATTCTGAGATCTTAATGCAAATCTTTTTTTGGCCAAATTTAAAGACCTGCGCGATAAGGAGAAAGTGTTGAGAGAGGGCCCCTGGTCTTTCGATAAGCATTTACTTTTAGTCCAAGAAGTTGATGGGAGTAAATTCAGATCCGAGAAGCTACTTTTTGGGTTAGATTACATGATCTTCCCCTTCGGGCTCGGAATGAACGTGTTGGGGTGCGTATAGGAGCGAAAATTGGTCGGGTGATAGAGGTTGATCTAGACAATGGGGAATTGGCATGGGGGGAATTCCTTCGTGTTCGTGTAACGTTGGATGTAATGAAACCTTTGCTGAGAGGTACTCGTTTTTCCATGGGGGTTGATGAATCATACTGGGTTCGGTTTTCGTATGAGAGATTATAAAACTTCTGCTACTATTGTGGTTGTCTGGGTCATGGGGATCAGGAATGTGAAAGACGCCCACATGTTGCACCGGGTGCTTGTGATGAATCTTCCCTTACGGATCCTGGTTACGGGCATCCAGTTATGGTGACTTGTTTCGAGATTGTCGCACTTGGAATAAATGTGATGGTGTTTGTACTGGCAGGCATGCCTCTCCACCAGCTTCTTCGACTTCGGGGGGCAGTGCAACAATCGAAAAACAGGAAGAAACGGCTCCTAATGTCTCGGTGCAAAAAAAGGGTTTCGAGTTTAATGTCCCCGACTGTTTTGGTTCTGCTGGGGATTGTGTTTTATCTAAAAATGTGGAAATGGTTATGGGAGATGACGAGAATTTAGCAGTCTTGAGGGGGAAACTCAAATGTTCGACGAAAATCCTGAAATGGATGTTCTCCTTTCAAAGGAAGTTACAAATATTGGGCCAGGCTTAGGGGAGGGGCAAGGTATTCTCAATGAAGAAATAAGTTTGCTTCCGCATTCTTGTGTAAATGGGCCAGCTGTCCAAACCAAAGAGGTATCGGAGGTGTCCATTCAAGAAGTGGAACCTAATGGGATTTGAAGTGAATAAAGGGCTGGGTAGTGAATGTAAAGGCCCATTTAAGGTGGAACGGCCTGATGGCATGTCTAGTAGGAAATGGAAACGTATGTCTTCCATTTCATCTGATTTCCATTCTGCAGACAAGGGCACACCTTAGCCCCCCTTTTCCCCTTTTTTCTCAGAAATGGAAAGCTGGTTCTCTTGATGAAAATGACAATGGAAGACTGACCAAGCGTGGAACCTATTCACGGGGTAAGTCATCTGAAGCTATTCAGGGAGACGATTTTGTATCAGCGGTGGCTGTTGCTCAACCCTACCGTAGTTAATGAAGGTTTTAAGTTGGAATGTCCGTGGGCTTGGGAACCTACGGGGTATTTGAACTCTCTGCGATTTGGTGCGGAGAGAAGCTCCCGACATTCTGTTTCTCCAGGATATGCGTCTAATAGCAAAGGAATTTGAGGTATGCAAATTTAAATTGGGTTTTGTGAATTGTCTAGTCGTTGATAGTCATGGAAGGAAGGGGGGTCTTGCTAGGTCGGGAAATTTCTTTATCTATTTTGAATTATTCGGTTTGCCATATTGATGCTCGGGTTGATGATTATCTGGGTAATGGCACTTGGTTCCTTAGGGGTATTTATGGTTTTCCTGAAGTTACTCAACGTTATAGAACTTGGGATTTGTTACGGCAATTAAGTAGATTGAATGGTAAGGCGTGGATGGTAATTGGGGATTTTAACAAAGTATTGCACCATGATGAAAAATGTGGTGGGTTGCCTCAGCCAAACTGGTAGATCTTAGCTTTTAGGGATGTGGTTGATGAATGTTTTCTAAAGGATTTGGGGTTTAAAGGAAATCAATTTACATGGAGTAATTGTAGAGGGGGTGCGTGGTGTATCAGTGAGAGACTTGACCGAGTCTTGGCGAACCAGTCTTGGTGGAATTTTTTCCCAATTGCTTGTGTCACTCATGGTGTGGCTGCTTACTCTGATCATTCTCCGATCTGGATTAATACTGAAGGGGATAGCGGTCATGTTCAAACTAAGCATCAATTTCGGTTTGAAGAAATGTGGGTAGGGGAAAAGGGTTGTCAGGATATTATCAAAGCTAATTGGAGGGGAGTGGAGGGGGGTCATGATGTGGTTCAAATAATGAATAATATTAAGGAGTTTGGGGTTCAACTGAATCTTTGGAACAGGAACTGCTTTGGTAATGTGCAGAAGCAATTGCATTTGGCTCGGATGACCATGGAAATGCTAAGTGTTTTGGATCCAACAAGTGAGTGCAAAATTGATCATATCAAGGCTGGTGAAGAATTTCAGAAATGGTTGGAGCGAGATGAGGTTATGTGGCGACAACGATCCAAAGCTTTGTGGCTGAAGGAGGGGGATAAAATCTCAAAATATTTTCACATGAAGGCATCTCAGAGGAGAAGAAAGAATAGGCTGGGAAGATTAAAAGATGGGGAAGGTGTGTGGCGGACTGGTTCTCAGCGTGATAAAGTTCTCTTAGATTATTTTGGAACTCTTTTTGAGAATTCTAATCCAAGTAGATCTACAGATTTTCTAGAAGCACTTGTTGATCGGGTAACACCAGCTATGAATTTGGAACTAAGCCAACAGTTTTCTGAAGCTGAGGTGTATTGTGCTCTGTTAGATATGAACCATTCCTCTGCGCGAGGTCCTGATGGGATGTCTCCTGCTTTCTTTCAGAAATATTGGCATGTGGTGGGATCTTCCATGAAGGGCACGGTCCTTCAAGCATTAAATTCAAGTGTTTTTCCTCCATCTCTTAACCACACATATATTTCTCTTATTCCAAAGAAAAAATGCCCTACTATTGTTGCTAATTATAGGCCGATTAGTTTGTGTAATGTGGCCTATAAGCTTATCTCCAAAGTCATTGCTAATCGCTTGAAAACTGTTTTGCCTAGTATAATTGGAGAAAGTCATAGTGCATTTGTTCTGGGACATTTAATTACGGATAATGTATTAATTGCTTATGAATTGATACATTATCTAAAGCATAAGAAGAAGGGGAATCAAGGGTATATGTCGTTGAAGTTAAATATGAGCAAGGCCTACGATAGGGTTGAATGGTGTTTTATCCAAAAGGTGATGGAAGTTATGGGTTTTCAGTCGAGTTTTATTTCTCTGGTTATGCATTGTGTCAAAACGGTATCTTTTTCTGTTTTAGTCAATGGAGTTCCGAAAGGGCCTATTATTCCTACTTGGGGTTTAAGACAAGGGGATCCTTTATCCCCTTATCTTTTCCTTTTTTGTACTGAAGGACTTTCTACTTTATTGAATGCTGCTGGGGTAAGAAAGGATATTTCTGGGCTGAAAATTTCTAGGAATGCACCCAACATTAATCATTTGTTATTTGCGGATGATAGTGTTATTTTTTGTAAGGCTGATGTGGAGGAGAATAGGAGGGTACAAGATGTGTTAGATGTTTATGAGCAAGTTTCCGAGCAGAAAATTAATAAGGAAAAAACATCAATGGTATTTAGTAACAATGTGGGACTGGAGTTACAACAAGATATCCGTCTGTTGTGGGGTGATGGGGAAATCCAGCAGTCTAAAAAGTATCTCGGGTTGCCTCCAATAGTGGGTAGATCAAAATCCAGGGCCTTTCAATCAATCAAGCAAAGGGTTAGGCAAAAATTGCAAAGTTGGAAGGAAAAATTGTTGTCTCAAGGGGGAAAGGAGATTTTACTAAAGGCTGTAGCTCTTTCGATTCCAACTTATTCAATGAGTTGCTTCTTATTGCCTACTAACTTTTGTTTAGAACTTGAGGGTCTTATGTCTAAATTTTGGTGGAGTCAAAAGAGGGAGGAAAGAAGGATTCATTGGGTTAGTTGGCACAATATGTGTGAAGCAAAGAGTAGAGGAGGGATGGGTTTTAAAAATTTAAGATTTTTCAATCTTTCTCTGGTGGCTAAACAAGGGTGGCGTTTATTGCAGAATAACGACTCGGTTTTGCAAAAGCTTCTCAAAGCTCGGTATTTTTCTAGGTCCAATTTCTTAGATTCCAGTTTAGGGCATTGTTCGTCATATACATGGAGGAGTATTTGGGAGGCTAAGCGATGGCTGAAGGAGGGTTTTATATGGAGGATTGGTGATGGGCAGAAGGTAAAATTATGGCATGATAAATGGGTACCAGGTCATCAGAGTTTGGATTTAGAACTCGGGGTAGAGAAGTCTCATAGGGAGGATGCTGTGGCATCTATTTTCCATGTAGATAATCGGGGATGGGATATTCAAAAACTCATAACTCTCTTCAATCCAATTTTAGTGAATGACATTATGAAAATAATGGTGTTTCCGATAGGTACAGCTGATAAATTGATATGGAGCCTTGAAAGAAATGGGTTGTTCTCGGTTAAAAGCTACTATAGATTGATTATGGATCTTTCTCGGATTGAGATTTCAGAACCTTCTACTGTTAGAAGTCAGCAATCATTGTGGAAAGCCATATGGAAGATGCAGGTGCCAACTAAGATTAAAGTGTTTGCACGGAGAGTTTGCAAGGATAGTCTTCCCTCTAAAGACAAATTGATGCAGAAACAGGTGCTACAAGATGCTAGTTGCAGTTTCTATTTTCACCCGATTGAAGACTTATTGCATGCAGTTTATAGTTGTGATCAGTTGCAAACATCTTGGGCTCAGTTTTTCCCTATGTTGAATAAACTTTCTCCCCATAGTGTATCTGATTTGGCTATGCAGTTTGCTGCTGGAAGAGATTTGTCTAAATTGGCAAGATTTTTCTGCTTTGCATGGGGTTTCTGGTTTAGGAGGAATAAATTGGAATTTGATCACAAGAGCCTGTCTACTTCTCATGTCATTTCTCATTCATTGGGTCTGTTACATAGTTATAAATCTGTGATAGTTAAATCTCGAGTACAGTCCCAAAATCATTTTAGCTGGAAGGCCCCCTCTGCTGGTGTTCTAAAACTTAACACTGATGGTGCAATTTTTTCAGATGCTCATAAAGCAGGTATTGGTGCTATTTTAAGAGACTCAACTGGGCAAGTTCTCATGGCTATTTCAAAACTTGAAGAAGATGTAGAGGAGCCTAAAACTGTGGAACTTCTTGCTGTTTTTAGAGGCATGCAGCTTTGTGTTTCGATGGGTATCTCGTCTCTAGAGGTGGAGAGTGATTGTTTGCTACTAGTTGAATCTTTGCAATAGGAAGATATGGGGAATTCCATGCTTGGTAATTTGTTTTTAGAAGTAAAAAGGTTATGTAGATGTTTTACAAGTGTTTCTTTTGTTCATGTGTATAGAGAAAGTAATAGAGCAGCTCATCCACTTGCTAGAAATGCTTGGAGAGTTGAGAATATTGAAATGTGGTGGGATAGTATTCCAGACTTTCTTTCTCAAGCCTTATAGCTTGATAAATGTCTGTAATTGTTTTATCTCCAATGAAAATGTTTGTTCCTATAAAAAAAAAAAAATGTTAGATACAATAATGGATTGTGCAAACGTCATATATTCTTTTTAAAAAATTATAGGGTCACTATTTAAAAATGGTAGTCATATTTATTCTTTCTTTTTTTAAAAAAAAAGAATGCATGGCACTTAGGGATACTCTATCACTGTAAATATTATTTTTATTTTACCATATTTCTTCTCTTTTACCATATTTTGATGAAAATGAATAGCTTCGCATGGATCTTAAGTTTTCCATATTGACTCGAGATCTCCTCCATTAATTTGCCAGTGGTGCTCCTACAATCTTCATGTACGTAGTCAGAAGTAATATTATTTGGAGTTCAATCAATTATGAAGCCATTAATTATTGGGAACGATTTAGTTGTCTGGCCTAAATTACTCATCCTTTTCTCAAATATTTTTTTAAATATTTTTTAAAATAATACATAAACTCAAAATAAATATACAAAATGTGAGACAAAAATAATGTTTTCTTTCTCGAATAGAGCAAAATTAATCAATCTTCTCCATTCATTTTAAACTTTCTTCTAATCTCCTGATAAAAGAAATCCTAACTATACTACTTATCTCTTGCACACATATATATATATGTATATATATATATAAACAAAAATATCAAACTCTAATATAAGCTGTGTATCAATCGAAAGTCTCAAACCACTAGAAATGATTTCAATAAATGACCCAACACCCCTCGTAAATGCATAAAGTGGGTAAATATTTACTTCAGTTAATGGCACATCATTCCAAAACATAGATAGAGAAAGAAACACAATCTTGAATCTTGGCCAACAACAATTGCCCTCTATATTGTGAGCGTGAAATGCAAGGCACTAAATTTCAACACCTAGCCATCAAACAGCTTGGACTTCTTACCCTAAAGTGAGGGCATGTATTGAGAGCAAACTTCATTCCCATGTAAGAAAGAAGACAACCCACTTAAATACATCCATCCATCCATCTTGCATACATACATATTATATATATATATATATGCGCACACACATGCACAACGATACCAACAACAAAACTATCAACCCGCCTCTTTTAGAAGCAGTTTTTTCAGCCATTTTTTATGGTGCATCCATTCTCTTCTTACTGCATGCAGTATTTTGTGTTCATTTGTTGCTATGTCTCGTCGATCACCTTTGTGTTTGGTGCAGGGAATGAGACTGACAGGTTGGCCTTGCTCGACTTCAAGGGCAAGATAACTCGTGACCCACTTGGTTTTCTGAGCTCCTCAAATGGTAGCATCCATTTTTGCAGCTAGCAAGGTGTTACATGTGGTCGAAAACATATTGACAGGGTCACAAAATTGGACGTGCAATCCCAATCTGGGGGGCTCCATATCACCACAAGTAGGAAACTTGAGTTTTCTTAGGGAACTAATCCTCTCAAACAACAGCTTTATTCATATAATCGCTCCAAAAGTTTAGCACCTGCACAGACTGCAAATCTTGGCATTTGGCAACAATAGTATCAGTGGCCAAATTCAAAGCAATATATCTGGTTGCACCAATCTCATCTTCATCGGAGTTTATTATAATAAACTACTTGGAGAAATCCTAGCAGAGCTTTCCACCCAGCCCAAACTCCTTCAATTGTCTCTTTAAAATAATAACCTAACAGGAAGTATCCCACCTTCTTTTGGAAACTTATCTTCTCTCAAAATATTGGATGTTGTTTATAATAACTCGGGGGGGGGAGTATTCCTGAATCTTTTGGCCAGTTGACGAAAGTCATATCTTTGAGTTTGGGTTCAAATAGATTTGTTGGTATAGTTCCTCCATCAATCCTTAATCTCTCTTCTATCACAGTCTTTGATGTAGGAGACAACAAAATACAAGGGAGTCTTCCTTGGGACATGGGCAACACCTTGCCAAATCTCCAACTTTTTAACATTTTTAGAAATAAGTTTTCTAGATCAATCCCTATTTCAATAGCTAATGCTTCATATCTATATGGACTGGATATGTACTCCAATAAACTCATTGGAAAAGTTGCCTCTATAGAAATGTTGTAAAAACTTGAGGCATTTTCCATTCACTCCAATCTCTTTGGACATGGTGGAGGAAATGACTTGAGTTTTCTTTGCTCTCTCACTAATGCCACAGATCTTAGGACATTGTCTACAGGTACTAATAACCTTGGCGGTGTGTTACCTAATTGCATTAGCAACTTCTTGACTACTCTTAGCGTATAGGGTCTAGGAGAAAATAGAATATCCGGAAGCATTCCAAGAGGCTTAGGAAATCTCATCAACTGGGAGTGGATGGAGATTGGCAAGAACACAATCTCAAGTAATATTCCCTCTGAAATCAGGTATCTTGGGAAGTTAAGAATTTTGGATTTATATACAAACAACCTCTCAAGGAAAATTCCACCCTCTCTAGGAAAACTTAACACTATTGATAAAATTCTATTTAGGAATGAATAATCTACATGGTGCAATCCCTCCAAGCCTAGCTAAGTACCAAAATTTGGTGGAATTGTTTCTTTCTAGTAATGAACTCAGTGGTGTTATCCCTCCACAAGTCATGGGTCTAATCTCATTCTCACTAATTGCTTTGGACTTGTCTATAAAACCAATTTACTAGTATCCTCCCCATGGAAATAGGAAACTTCAAAAATCTAATATTGCTACACCGATAAGAATATATAGCGTCAATAGTGAAAGCTATTATAAATTTATTGGTAGTAAAATAAATAATAATAAAAACTTATTTAAATGAGACGAAAATATCCACAAAATCTTAATTAGTTGAATTTCTGAGATGCCCTATTAGTAAATGCCATATATTGCATTCCAATTTTGGAAGGAGGGAGGGAGGTTCGACAGAACTATAGAAGAGTAGGGTTGTTCATTTGGGTTCCGGATAGGGTATGCCCAACCCAAAAACTGGATTTCAAACCCTGACCGAGTCCGGCCCAGATTATTAGGGTTACGACCCAGGTTGGAACCTGGATGAATCCGAATTCTTTAAAACTCGGAATCCGGGTTTTGCACTTAACCCGGGTTTTTTCTGTTTTCTTCTTCATCTCCTTCTTCTTTTAATAAATAGAAAAGCCTATATATTATTAAATTTTTGCAAAAAAAATAGAAATTCATCTTGAAAAGCTTAATTTTTTTAAAAAATTTTACAAGAATATATTTCAAAAAATCATATTAAAAAACATAATGCATTGAACATGGTCCATAATAATAAAAATATATCAAAATAAAAAACTTTATGTAAAAAATAACTAAAGTTAGAAACTAATTACTGTGATGCCCCCAAATCCCCACGCACGAACACGGGGAAATCGAGACGTCCGGATGATGACATCACGGGTCATCATCATAACGACGTGTGCCAAGTGTGTGGATAAACAACGAAAGTGCACAAGAAACACGCAGCGAAAAAGCAAAGTCAATAACTAAGTACCAGAATTTTTCTTGTTTAATACAAATCTGCTCAAAACGTACATAAATAAATATTACGAAACACAAATATAGTTTTAAACCAAATACAAAACATAAACTTCAGCACCCCGGCGGAGCCGCATCCTCAGGCTCAGCCTCCTCCTCATCCTCGATCTTTGTACCAAAATCTACGGTACCAAAAATGGTGCCGCAGGTAAGTAAACTCCAAACACCACTAGATAAAAACATATAAAACTCAAGCAATATGCATGAAAGAAAAACCAATGCACATGCGCCATAAAATCATAATTTTTTCCACGCACGCCAAAAACCCATTTGGCCCAAAAACATAACCATTAAAACCATTCCTCACCATTATCCGAGATAATGGCCCAAAACCGCTACCACCATTTTCCCAGAAAATGGATCAAAAGTCTCAACACATCCTCGCCATTTTTTCCAAAAAATGGCCCGTATCCGAAAACCATAAAAACCATCCATTTATGCATGCACCATGATCTTCCCTAGGGATCATCCGCACACCCTGGCTCTGTGCCACATCCCAGATAACGACTACGATGTGACACCTAAACGAGCGATGCCCAGACTATCGCCCACTGCGTACCTGGCCAGGCCATCCTCTAGTCCCCGCCACTCTAGGGACCATGGAGTCGACACGACAACATTACCGTATCGTGCGATCCGGTCGTCGCCCTGCGACAACTCAGGAGATGTCACTCAATATTATCCACTCCCGAGTGACCAAAGGAGCTCCACCGAGATAATAACTCATCCCGGCTTGGGCTCGTGAGACACACGCACACAAAAACCATTTACGCCAATAAAACGGAATTTTCTCGATTAAAATAAAATGCACAAATATGCAATATGCAATGCACGCCTCATGGCACGAATAACCAACCAATTCACAAACAAACATAACCAAGCACTCCATCCTCAAACCATCCGACCCCCGAACTCCTCGGACTCAGTTCCGAATCAGCCAACCAACAGATAAATATTTATTGAATGAGCAAAATATATTTAAATCTAAAAGTAGGGTTTGAAAAATACTTACAGCGCTATATGGTATTTTTAGAAAGCTCGCGGCGTTGCAAACGGCGGAAGGAAAGCAACGTAACAGTGAAATTTCACTGTGGCCGTGGGTTGTAAAATACCCACTTTTGAACAAGGACAAACCAAGGCTCGGGATTGATAAGGAATGGTCTAAGGATGTTTATGAAGCTATGGGAAGTGGAGTTTGGCCGTGAGTGGTGATGAAAACGGCGGAGGAAGGGCTGAAATGCCCAAAACGGAAACTAGCTCGTGGGAGCTGTTCCGGTGACTGTTAGAGGCCAGAAATGGGTGGGTTAGGACGGAATGGAGTCGGTGATGAAGTGGTGAAGAGGTGGTGGCCGGAGGTGGAGCGACGGCGGCAGATCGGAGCAAAAACTGTGTGGCTTGATGGGCTTTTTTCGGCTAAACAGCGGCTCCGTTGGCGGTGAAAATTGGTGGGGTGGTTCACCGGAGGGAGGGGAAGAAAATGGTGGGGGTGGTGTGCCGCACGGTAGCCAGCGGCGGTGGGTCTGAGCAGATGGTGCTTTCGGCGTGAAGGAGAGGAGAGAGAGAGACGGACGCCGGGGGGGGTTGCAAGGGAGGGAAGGGGAAAAAGAAAGAAAAAGAAAAAGAAAAGACAAAGAAAAGAGAAAAAAGAGAAAAAGGAAAAAGAGAAAAGAAAAGATGGAAGGAAGAAATGAGGTCCAATCCTCACTCCGGAAACCAAAACAAATCCGCCGAAAACGAGATTAAAAACCGTAAAACGACTAAATAAGTAAAACACAACATCAAATAAATAAAAATCAATTTAAAACGCAATAATTTAAAATAAATAAATCAATATGTTAATTAAATTAAAAACAACCCTTCAGTGAAAATACATGTAAAAGCGGGTCGTCACATCCTCCCCCCCTTAAAACAAATTTCGTCCTCGAAATTTGCAAGATCAACCACCAACTTAAAACAAGCTACATAATATCACATAAACCACCTCTGACCAAGATTAAGAAACGTACCATCTTTACTCAAATAAGTATGGGTACTGCTCCCTCATGTCCTCTACTCGTTCCAAAGAGAAGTCTTGAGCTAACGGATCTCCCCATGCCACCTTAACCAAAGGTATCGTCTTGGACCTCAAGTGAGATCCGGTTGTAACTGAATACTCTCTGGGTTGACAAAGCGTGGCTCTTGTTGTCCAAAGCTTTTCTTCAAGGACGATACGTGGAAGACATCATGAATATCCCCAAAATACTCTAGCAAAGCAACTCTATAGGCGACGGACCCTACCTTCTCCATAATCTGAAAAGGGCTGACATACCTCGGATCCAGTTTCCTCTTCTTACCAAAACGCTTAACACCCCTCATGGGAGAGACTTTGAGATAAACCCAATCACCTTCTTCAAAAGATAACTCTCTCCGCCCAGTATCAACATAGCTTTTTTGACGACTCTAAGCTGCCGCCATTTTATCCCTGATGATCTGAACTTGGCTTTGCATCTCTTGAATTATTTTGGGTCCAATTATCCTACTCTCCCCGACTTCATCCCAACACAAGGGCGATCTGCACTTCCTCCCATAAAGAGCTTCATAGGGAGCCATTTGAATGGTCGTATGGAAGTTGTTATTATATGAAAACTCTATGAGCGGCAAATGGTTTTCCCAACTCCCTTGAAATTCCGTGACACATGCTCGCAACATGTCTTCAAGGGTCTGAATGGTGCGCTCTGATTGGCCGTCTGTCTGCGGGTGATATGCAGTACTGAACTTCAACTTAGTACCCAAAGCTACCTGCAAACTCTTCCAGAACTGAGACGTGAACCTTGGGTCTCGATCCGACACTACACTCTTCGGTATGCCGTGCAGCCGCACTATTTCTTTCACGTACAAGCGTGTCAACTTACCTAAGGAATCAGTGTTATTAACAGGTCAGAAATGAGCACTCTTCGTTAACCGGTCAACAATCATCCAAACAGAATTTTTCCCACTAGGCATTCTCGGCAAGCCCACTACAAAGTCCATCGTGATGCCATCCCATTTCCACTCAGGAATAGGGAGGGGTTGGAGCATACCAGCGGGTCTTTGATGCTCGGCCTTCACTTGACGACATGTGTGGCATTTCTCAACATACAAGGCAATATCCCTCTTCATTCCATCCCACCAATAATTTTTCTTCAAGTCCCGGTACATCTTTGTACTACCGGGATGAACTGAATAAGGGGCCGCATGAGCTTCTACCATGATCCGCTCCTTGAATTCTGAATCTTTGGGGATCACCCTACGATCTCAGAACTGAAGTATTCCATCTTTATCCATACTATAGTGCAACGGCCCTTGAGATTTTCTGACTCTTTTCCTGATATTCAGCAGCTTCGGATCCTTCCTTTGAAAAGTCTTCAATTCTTCAAAATCAGTTACCCGAATATCAAGAACTGAAGATAAAATCTCTTCTTGCTGTGAACTTTCAATAAGGAGCCTTCTCATCCCACAAAGCAAAGAATCCAATTCTGATGGCTCGGCTTCATCTTCCAAGTGCGATTTTCGGCTCAAAGCATCAGCAACTATATTAGCCTTCCTCGGGTGGTACTTGATCTCACACTGGTAGTCACTGATTAGCTCTAGCCATCGCCTCTTCCTCATGTTCAGATTTTTTTGGGAAAACAAATGCTTCAAGCTCTTGTGATCAGTGTATACTTCACATGCTTCCCCATACAAAAAGTGTCGCCAGATCTTGAGAGCAAAAACAATCGCAGCCAATTCTAAATCGTGCGTCGGATAATTCTTCTCATGGTCCTTTAGCTGACGAGATGCATAAGCAACAACCTGTCCTTCCTGCATAAGGACACAACCCAATCCAAATTTAGACGCATCACTGAAGACTACGAATGACTTATGTGGTTCTGGGAGTGCTAACACTTGTGCTGTCGTCAACCTGTTCTTTAATTCTTGGAAGCTTCTCTCACACTTATCTAACCAAACAAATTCTGCATTCTTCCAAGTCAAAGCTGTGAGAGATCCAGATAGGCGAGCAAATCCCTCTACAAATCTTCGGTAATACCTGGCAAGTCCCAAGAAACTCCGGATCTCGCGCATTGTAGTCGGACGCTGCCATGACAAAATGGCTTCCACCTTACTAGGATCAACAACCACTCCGTCTCGAGAAATCACATGCCCAAGAAATCTGACTTCCTCCAACCAGAATTCACACTTGCTGAGCTTGGCATACAGCTGGTGTTCTCTCAATTTCCCAAGCACCAGACGAAGATGATACACATGCTCTTCAACATATCGGGAAAAAATCATAATATCATCAATGAATACTACCACAAAGGAATCTAGATAAGGTCGTAATACTCGATTCATTAAATCCATAAAAGCGGCAGGGGCATTAGCTAACCCAAACGGCATCACCTTAAATTCATAATGCCCAAATCTCAACCTGAAAGCAGTTTTGGGCACATCCTTGTCTCTGATCCTCAGCTGGTAGTATCTCGACCTCAAATCAATCTTCGAGAACATAGCTGCTCCTTGAAGCTGATCAAACAAATCGTCGATCCGTGGGAGAGGATATTTATTTTTTATGGTCACCTTATTTAATTCTCGATAATCGATGCACATACGGAGGGTTCCATCTTTCTTTTTAACAAATAGAACTAGCGCACCCCACGGCGAAGTACTAGGCTGAATAAATTCCTTATCTACCAGCTCTTGCAACTGAGTCTTTAACTCTTTTAATTCAGTCGATGCCATGCAGTAAGGAGCTTTATGTACAGGAGCCGCTCCAGGTTCTAAGTTTATAACAAAATCCATTTCTCGAATAGGGGGTAGTCCAGGCAAGTCATCCACAAACACATCGGGGAATTCTTTCACAACTGGAATGTCTACCAAAGACTTCTTCTCAGACGGCGTGGACACCATCTGGACTAAGAAGGCTTCCGCTCCCCATGCAATCTCTCTTCTTGCTTGAATTGCCGATATAATTACTGGCTTTTCTTTTAACTTACTCCCCGCAAATTCCAGACAATCACCATCTGGAAGCTGAAAGCTAATTATCCGACTTCTGCAATTAATACTCGCAGAATATCGGTATAGCCAATCCATCCCGAGGATGATATCAAAACCCAACAGCTTAAACACCACCAAATCAGCATCCAAGAACCTTCCATCAAAATTTAATGGGCATCCCAAAGCAACATTGGAACACCACACCATTTCACCATCGGGTAGAGCCACTACCAATGACTTTGGCAAAGGTTCCGTGACCAAATTACACATCTGCTCAAACATGGAAGATACAAATGACTGTGAAGCACCCGAATCAAACAAAGTGCAAGCATAAAACTCATATAAACAGACTCTCCCTGAACCAAACACATTAACCCATGAAATCCAAAAAAAAAACAAAGGAGAAACCAAATACACCAAAAATTAAATCCAACATAAAATTAAATTAAATTAATCCATACTTGTAATTACTCTAGCATCATGGGTCGCTGGTGCCTCATCATCCACATCTCCGGGTGTGACAACATAAACTCGAGCTTGCACTGCTTGTCTTGGATTTGTTCTTCCACCGCGT
Organism: Carya illinoinensis; assembly: GCF_018687715.1. NCBI lineage: Eukaryota > Viridiplantae > Streptophyta > Magnoliopsida > Fagales > Juglandaceae > Carya > Carya illinoinensis. The sequence continues at coordinate 8,194,005 of NC_056767.1, read as the reverse complement.
CTACCTCCACGGCTTCCTTGAACTGGTCTTGGACACTCACGGGCAAAGTGACCCTGCTGGCCACAATTATAACATCGAGCCCCACCAGAAGGGCACTCACCCACATGGGCTCTATTACAAACTCCGCAAACTGGCACACGTCCTCCCATGCGAACACCTGAGGATGCTTGCAGTCGAGTTCCAGTCCGGTGAACAAATTTTTGAGGTGAACCCGAGCTGCTTCCTTCACCAGAAAAACTCCGCCTCTTATGACCCAGAGGGGAGCCCATACTCAGATTATTCTCTCGCTCCACAAGGGTGGCCACATCAACTAAGTCCTAAAAAGTGGATATCCGGTGACTAACCACCATACGGCGTATATCAGGGCGTAGTCCCTCCTGGAAACACTCAGCTCGCATCTCCTCTGTGGCGATGAGGTGGGGAGCAAACCGCCCAAGTTCTATAAATCTTCGGGCATACTATTTCACTGTCGTGCTCCCTTGGATCAAATTTGAGAACTCTCTTGCCTTTTTCTTCCTTACAGAAGCGGGAAAGAAGTGGTCGTTAAACTCTTTCTTGAAGCGCTGCCAGGTCACAGCGGCAAAAGATCCCAATTCTGATTCCAACATCACCCTCTTGGTATCCCACCAATCAGAAGTGGTGCCTTGCAACAGATAGCTGGCGCAGAGTACTTGTTGCACCTCGGTGCAACCACACACCTCAAAAGTTCTTTCCAAGTCCTTGATCCACTTTTCAGCTTGAAGTGGATCCTCTTCTCCAGTGAAGTGTGGGGTCCTATGCGCCAGAAAGCGCTCATAAGTGCATCCGGCTTACACCATGCTACTAGATCCTACTGGGTATAGCCAAGGCCCTCCCTGATGTGGTCAAGGACCTCTTGGTTGTGGCCAAAGCCCTCCTTGTTGTGGACAAGGCCCTCATTGTTGTGGCCAGGGACCCCCTTGTTGTGGCCAAGGTCCTCCTTGTTGTGGCCAAGGCCCTATCTGTTGTGGCCTAAAATTCTACTACATAAACTCCGTCATCTACCATATTGCTTGGGCTATGGAGTCATCTCTTGATGTATTGTCCCGTGGCTCCTGAGTAGATTTCCTTAGTCTCACCATTTTTCCTGCCACCACAACCTTTGATCCCCTTTAAGAAAACAAAAACAAATAAAACCAACAACAAACAAAAACAAAAACCAAAGACCAACACCACATAACAAGAAACAAAAAGAAACCAGCTTGCAAAAACATAACCAAATAAATAAAAACAAGCAAACAAGGTCAAACAAATAAAACAATTAAAACATGTTAAATATAAACTTTACTTAAAATAATTTTTAAAACACAACCATAAAAACATTCTGGTACTACCTACGGGACATGTGGTTTTACCCAGAGCCAAACTGCTCTGATACCACCTGTGACATCCCCAACTCACCACGCACAGACACTGGAAAATCGAGACGTCTGGATGATGACATCACGGGTCATCATCCTAACGACGTGTGCCAAGTGTGTGGATAAACAACGAAAGTGCACAAGAAACACGAAGTGAAAAGCAAAGTCAATAACTAAGTACTAGAATTTTTCTTGTTTAATACAAAGCTGTTCAAAACATACATAAATAAATATTACAAAACACAAATATAGTTTTAAACCAAATACAAAACATAAACTTTAGCATCCCGATGAAGCCGCACTCTCGGGCTCAGCCTCCTCCTCCTCATTCTCGATCTCTGCACCAAAATCTAGGGTACCAAAAATGGTGCCGCAGGTAAGTAAACTCCAAACACCACTAGATAAAAAACATATAAAACTCAAGCAATATGCATGAAAGAAAAACCAACGCACATGCGCCATAAAATCATAATTTTTTCCACGCAAGCCAAAAACTCATTTGGCCCAAAAACATAACCATTAAAACCATTCCTCGCTATTATCCCAGATAATGGCCCAAAACCGCTACCACCATTTTCTCAGAAAATGGATCAAAAGCCTCAACACATCCTAGCCATTTTTTCAGAAAATGACCCGTATCCAAAAACCATCCATTTATGCATGCACCATGATCTCCCCTAGGGATCATCCGCACATCCTGGCTCTGTGCCACATCGCAGGTAACGACTACGCATGTGACACCTAAACGAGCAATGCCCAGACTCACGCCCCAAGCGTACTTGGCCAGGCCATCCAGAGTTCGGTAATTCCTATCGTGTGATCCGGTCGTCGCCCTGCGACAATCCAGGGGATGTCACTCAGTATTATCCAGTCCCGAGTGACTAGAGGAGCTCCACTGAGATAATAACCCATCCCAGCTTGGGCTCGTGAGGCACACGCACCCAAAAACCATTTATGCCAATAAAACGACATTTTCTCGATTAAAATAAAATGCACAAATATGCAATATGCAACACACGCCTCATGGCACGAATAACCAACCAAAATGGAAGGGTTGAAATGCCCAAAACAGAAACAAGCTTGTGGGAGCTGTTCCGGTGACTGTTAGAGGCCGAAAATGGGTGGGTTAGAATGGCAAGGAGTCGGTGATGAAGTGTTGAAGAGGTGGTGGCCTGAGGTGGAGCGACGGCGGCAGATCGGAGCAAAAACCGTGTGGCTTGATGGGCTTTTTCGGCTAAATGGCGGCTCCGTTGGCAGTGAAAATTGGTGGGGTGGTTCACCGGAGGGAGGGGAAGAAAATGGTGGGGCTGGTGTGCCGCACGGTGGCCGGCGGCAGTGGGTCTGGGCAGATGGTGCTTTAGGCGTGAAGGAGAGGAGAGAGAGAGAGAGAGAGAGAGAGAGAGAGAGAGAGAGAGAGAGAGAGAGAGAGAGAGAGAGAGAGAGACGGACCGGGGGGGGTCGCGCTGGAGGGAAGGGGAAAAAGAACGAAAAAGAAAAAGAAGAAAGAAAGAAAAGAGAAAAAATAGAAAAAGGAAAAAAAAAAAAGAAAAAATGGAGGGAATAAATGAGGTGCAATCCTCACTCAGGAAACCAAAACAGATCCGCCGAAAATGAGATTAAAAACCGTAAAACGACTAAATAAGTAAAACACAACATCAAATAAATAAAAACCAATTTAAAATGCAATAATTTAAAATAAATAAATCAAGATATTAATTAAATTAAAAATAACCCTTCAGTAAAAATACACGTAAAAGTGAGTCGTCACAATTACCACTTTAACTAAATGCATGCAAAGAAAATATATACAATATTCATCATGTATAAATGTTCTTTTTGTTACTCATAGCTGTTGGATGATGCAAAAAATACCCCAAGCTCATGACTTGTGGAGAGCAAGTTTCATTGCATAAGCTTCCATTAAAATCATAATCTACCGGGCTTTTTCATTGCCTAGGATCAAGAAGCATCTTTTATTTTTTATTTTTTTTCCCTTTCTCTGGTTTCTCAGAGCCAAGTGTGCTTTAGGGGTTGGATCAAAGGTCTATCCACACGATAAACAACCAAGTAGACAAATTTCCAAAAAGGTGAGATGCCTGGCCAACACAAGAAGCAGGCTTGCCTATGAAAAATTAAAATACAAACACCAGTGTATTAAGAATAAAGAAATGGACCAACTATTTTACAACCCAATTCAAGAAAAGCGAATGTGATGGTTTCATTTTATCAATTATATATGTATATATATTATTTGAATTCAAGCAAGAGTTCAAATTTTGTTTCCTTTTTTTTTCCACAAAGAATTCAAACTTTTAACTTTTCAGCATCATATCTTTGCTTAAAAACCAAAAAACCATGAGCAAAAAAGATCATAGCTAGTTAGTCCTCTCCATGTTCATGAATAAATCTACCAAAACTTGACTAAATCTCATGTATATATATGCTTGAAAACTTACCAATAATTAGATTAATTGAATAATAAAAGTAAACCAGCAGCACCAACACCATCGCACAATGCACACTCCATAAATAACATACCATTCCACTCAGGATTATTTGATTACTAATATTTTTCTGAGCCTTTTATATGTTATATAGTACAAGAAAAGTGCATCCAAACTCTTATTTCCATTTGAATTTATAGCTCATATATTTGAACTCCTATGTTTCCATTTAAAGCTAATTACATACCAGCAGCTCTTGAGAGCAAAATATTATTGCTTGCAGGTGAAAGGTTCTGGGTATGCTTGGAAAAGTCGATGGGGTTCAAATGAACATATGCAGTACTTGTCAATAACACCTGAGTTCTGTCGCTGTCATGGCATTATAAAAAAGGGGATATAAGAAAAGGAAAATAAAGCACCAAGTTTAATCATTCAGGAATCAAATATTGTACTGTAGACACTCTACAATCTAAACAGGTCTGTAACTGATGTCAAACCATATTGGCCCAGAAAAGGAATGTGGCTTAGCACTATGTTCACAGCAAGGCTGCTCCCCATCTCTTACTCACGTAGTCCCACATTAGCATCTTGCTCCAGCTTGGAGTTTCGTACTCAATTATTACAGGTTTCTTCAGGGATGTTTAAAAGCTAGAAAGATCAACTCTTTCCTACTTATCTTTCCTCTTCCCACACATTCCTCCCAGTTTCTTTACCAAGAATTACATGCCCTGTTTTACACAAATGTTTTACAAAACTCTGAATGACTAGGACATGAAGAAAATATTAATTAAGCTATAAAGATCACAACTCATCCTCTTCCACCGATTCTGCTTTGCAATTAATCAATTGAGGCAAAAATATGCAGTGTTAATAAGTACATATATACAAGTTTATAGAATACTATTGCCTATAGTCATCAGAGCTGGTCTAATCTATGGTGGTATGAGATCAGTTCCCACTTGCAGGTGAGGAGAGTGTGAATGGAAAGGAATCTGACTTTGGGGGAGAGAAGTGAATGCAGTTTGATTGAAGTACATCATACATAGGTATGCTTGGAAATTTGTTTTACAAGTTTTTAGAGCAGATGAAACTTTTGGAATCAAAGAAACAGAGATGGAGGCAAATGCAAATTTAAATCATCTGCAGCTATATATTCATAGGTTTGAGGGCCTGGAAAAGGTTTGCTAAATATTGAAACAGAAAGCTAAATATTCTTCAGAGATTAAAACACATAAAAGAAATCTATAATTACTTTAAGAAAATTTTTAGTTGACAAGAGTTTATAAAACTGCAGAGATTAATACTTTCAAACACTGGTTATTTCCATAGACCAAAAAAATCCAATGACTATTACAAATATTACCTTCTCAATGTAGGAGTGAACCATATTCTGAATGTCCTGCAAAAATAGACAGATTTTACATGAAATTTGATAAACTATTTTAGACATTAGAATGAAAAATGAAATTCTAAAAGATCACTTGATAGTTTCTATGAGAAAACAATATCTATATATTTCATAGTTACAAAAATAATAATGGATGGATATTATTCTATAAAATATTGTCGTCAAAAATATGAAACAAACATTAAGTTGTGCTTTTAAAATTTTATTTCGACATTATTTGGCAAGCTATCGAGATTTAATTTTATTTATGCTTTATGATTTTGTAATATTTTTTTCATTTTACATAAACATCTCGTGCGTTAGAAAAGTTGGCCCCTCCTAAGAAAAATTGTTGGTTCTGCCAATGCAGGTGTTCCTTGTGAAGAGTGGCATCACAAGGTAAGGTATGACGGCACATGTCATTTTCCTTTCCCACAACCCCCCAAACTTCTACTTCTTCATGGTGGAAATGAAGGGAGGAATGAAGATTGGGATGGTGAATATGGATGACTGGGATGTGAGCAAATAGAGCACACACAATTTCAAAATTAGCTCCTATAGCCTAAAATCATCTCTCATATCATAATTATAAATACTCCAAATTCTCCATATAATATAAATTCATTTATTCAAACCAAATATATATGTTCTTCCACCAAGACACCAAAGTAATACCTCAATAAAATAAATTAAAATCTTCACAAACACTCGTAAATATCCATGACTCAAAACACCAAAATAACATAAAATAATAAATCTACTAAATAGGACTCTCCAATAAATACTTGTATCATTTGGCACTTATTCTCTATGATCATCAACCTTGCTCACTCTTCCTACTCTTGACCTCAAGCTGAGGCATCAAAATTATTTGAAAAATGTTTTGGAGATAAGAAGTTAGTTATCAACAACTCAGTAAATAGAAAATATATACTAGTATGTAAATGTAAACATTTTCATAGAGTTCAGAATGCATAACAAAATATTTATATTTTCATAATACAAAATCATAACATGTTTTAAAAAATATCAGATTGAAAGTTCAAAAATATTCTTATTCAAAATTCTTTTGGCAAAACATAATTGAAACATCTCGTCAAAACAGAATTCCATATTTAACTCCTGTGGTAGGGTTGTGCAAACCCCGATGGCCAACCGAGTAGAAACAAAATGTGAAATCTTTCCCTTATTCATTCTCATTGTCTTGAGTACGCACACAAGAAAGACCATGCAAAAAACCACTTTGGATTCCAAATGGGTGCATCGAAAATAGAAAAGTTGGTACCAACCCGAATAGAGGCCATAGTTTTACAACCGTGGTACAATTATAATGAAACAGAAACAGAATGTCATGCCAAAGGTTTCCATAAATCATATCATATCATATCTGAGTACAGAACATATTCAAAACACAACAGAATTAGATCATTAGATAATTGTGCACAAAATTTCATATTCGCTCTTTTTACAACGTTCAGAAACATAATGTTAAAAATTGCTCATGTCCATACCAGTCATGACAAAAAATACTTTTCCTTTTTGTACAGATTTCATGAGTAATGTAGAACAAATAACTAAGATTGTTTCAAATTTCTTTTCGTAACAAAACATGCATATTTTCTGAAATGGACTTCAGTTCATTTATTTTATGCAAAGTCTAACATAGAAACCCTACTTATAACATGGACTATCTAGCTTTTCAGAATTTTTCCACAATAGTGTCAAACGAATATTAATCGTCACTTATAAAATAGTCACGTAACCTTTGTAAATTTTCAATTAAACAAGCATTTCAGTACTTAAACATGAAATACTAAAATAACATAATTTTCCTAAACCCTGAAATTCACTGAACCCTCAAACATCATTGTTTCTCAAATTTATTAATATCCACTTAGTATTCACTTAACCAAATTCCAACTCATTCACAAGTCTATTTCAACACTCAAATCCGAACACACACAAGATACTATTTGGTGTTTTGTAACAATTACAACTACTCCAAATTTGACCAAGACCCACTTGAAATAATTAACACAAACTGCCATGACTTCCAACTAAAGGGCAAGGGTGTAATTAGTATTAAAAAAACTTAGAATCTTTCATTGGATACATGTGATAGGGAGGGCATTTAGGTAATTATGAAATATGAGTGGTGGAACCCAACGGCTCCAACAAAACTAAGCTTCAGATCTGAAACACCAAAGAGGGACCCTATGAGGTCTTAGACTCACCAAGAGAGAAATAGGCATATATCAACGGGAATGCGGCTAGGAGCAATGGAAAGGCACTATGGAGGGAGAGAGAATGTGATGAGAGAGAAAGAGAGGTAACGTGAGAGAAAGAGAGACGGGGAGGGTATAAGAACATGGTGAGAGAGAGGGACTTGCATGCAGTGGTTCAAGGTGTATCACAAACGAGCTATGGTCATGTCATGTGGCCATTTCCAACGAGAAATTGGCTAATGATGGAGGGACGTGGTGTAATGCCCTGATCCCTAAGATCTGGAGAGTTAGCTAGCTCCTGTAACCTAAAATCATCTCCCATAACATAATGATTAAAAACTCTACTTGCAACCAACCTGGGGAGCCCCCTTGGCATCGCGTCTAACGTGGAAAATTAGAAATGACGTTGTTTCTATTTTGAAGGCCAAATGAAGACAGAAGTAGTTGGTGGCATCCCCATCGAAACCCCAATCCCCACGAAGACAAAAGTCTTTGTCTTCCTCTTCTCCATCCCTACGAAGCCTCCATTATCTTCTCCACAAAGCATCCACAAAAAAGCATCCCCATGAAGCCCTCATCATCATCCACAAAAGCATTATCAAGAGGTAGCTACAGCTCCACTTCTAGTAAAAATACCCAAAAATTCAAAAAGTACCCTCAGAAATCAGAAACAAGAAAAAACAGGTCTTTCCCATTGTCTTCTCCACAACAAAGTACAAAAAAGCATGCACAAAAGCATCATCAGGAGGTAACTATAGATCCACTTCTAGTAACCTAAAAATTCAAAAAGTACCCATAGAAATTAGAAACAAGAAAAACAGGTCTTTCCTCCACTCGACAATCCCAATACCCCAAAACAACTCAAGAAAAGAGTCACTTGGAAGCAATAATTGGAGAGCTCACTGGAAACCCATCTCTTATCTCATTTTCTTTTTAAGTCCACAGGTGACTAAAATGGGGAACCCCAATGTCAAGCATCAAGGGAACCATCGAACAAAGACTTGCATGTTGGGATAATAATTAGAATGGTAGTGGCTCTTTAATTTTTAAAGTTCAAGAATTTACCGAAAGAGAAAAAGGCGATGGCTCATAAGGCTAGTGTTTCCAACCACTTTAGCAATTTGTCATCCTCTACTTTTGATGATCGTGGGTCTCTAGTTTCGCTCTTACAAAAGATAGAGTTCGACTACCCACCACTATGAGCATGAGCTCTGGTTTTCCTCCACTTTTTCTTATTTTGATTTGATTTCCTTCTCTTTTTTATTAAATATAGGCTGACGTGGAATGTGCAATGTCGCGGGGTTTCCCACCCACGTTTGCCTATAGAAGAATTGCATAATTATATACTCCAAATTCTAAATAAATTATAAATTCATTTATTCCAACCAAATATAAATGTTCCTCCACCAAGGCACCAAAGAAATACCTCAATAAAATAAATCAGAATCCCCACAAAGGGTTGGAATTATCCATTAGTCAAAACGCCAAAATAACATAAAATAATAAATCTATTAAAAGACTCCCCAATAACTAGTGGTACCATTTGGTACTTATTCCTTTACGATCATCAAATCTTGTTAATTCTTCATACTCTTGACTTCCAACTGAAGTATCAAAATTATCTAAAAAATATTGTAGAGATAAGAAGTAAGTTATCAATAACTCAGTGAGCAGAGAACATATAATAGTATGTAAACATGAGCCTTTTCAGATAGTTTAGTGTGCAGTAATAAAACAATTCATTTTTAGAATACATATCCCAAAAACATGCTATCAAAACATCAAAGCAATGTTTCATAAACTGTTCATATTCAAAAATAAAAAATAAAAAAATCTATTCATATTCAGAGACAATTTGGCACAACATGACTAAGCATCTTCATCTTATCATATCATATAATGTTGTATCATATCATATATCAGGTTTAACCTCTATGGTAGGGCTATGCTATCCCCAATGGCCAAACCAAGCAGTATCATATTGTGAAACTTATTGTGACGCCCCCAAAATCCCCACGCCCGAACACGGGGAAATTGAGACGTCCGGATGGTGACAACCCGGTTCACCATCCCATCGTCGGGTGCCGAGTGTGTGCAAGGCAACAGATGTGTACAGAGAAACTCGCAGCGGATAAAGAAAGTCATAACTAAGTACCAGAATTTTTCTTAACGTAATACAAGCTGTTTAAAACGTACATAGACAAATATTACAAAACACGACTACAGTTTTAAACAAATATAAAGATAGCATCAGCAACCCGGCGGAGCTGCATCCTCGGGCTCAGCCTCCTCCTCTTCGTCCTCTAACTCTGCACCAAAAGCTACGGAACCACGAATGGTACCGCAGGTAAGTAAAACCCAAACACTACCAGATAAAAACACATAGGACTCAAACAATATGCATGAAACATGCCCAATGCACAAAGCCCACCAAAAACCCAAGTTTTCCACACACGCCAAAAACCCATTTGGCCCAAAAGCATATCCTTTCCAAAAAAACATGCCAAAAGTCACATTTGGCCCAATATCTCGCCGGAAGTCCATCCGGCCCAATATCTCGCCAGAAGTCCATCTGGCCCACGCCAAAAGTCCCATTTGGCCTCATAAACCATTATCCAATTTTAAACCGTATGCACCATGACCTCCCCTAGGGGTCATCCGCACACCCTGGCTCCAGTGTCACACCGTAGAGTACCACTACGCATGTGACACCTAACGAGCCATGCCCAGTTCCGCGCCCCGCGCGTGCGTAGCCAAGCATCCTCTAGCCCTCGCCAGCGAAGGGCCACGGAGTCGGTGAGTAGGGCGATGCCCGGTTCCGCGCCCGGCGCGTTCGTAGCCAAGCATCCCCTAGCCCCGCTCCCGTCATCTCTCTCGACAACTCAGGGGACATCACTCAGTTTATTCCGCTCCCGAGTGACCAGAGGAGCTCCACCGAAATAATAACCCATCCCGGCTTGGGCTCGTGATACACACGCACCCGTAAAACCACTCACGCCAATACACAGGCTTTTCACACAAATCCCACAAACACACGTGCATGCACCATGTAATGCCATAACAATGCATAATAAAATAATCCAACAACATAAAACAAATAAACAGGCAACTCCGTCCTCCATCCATCCGACCCCCGAAACTCCTCGGACTCAGTCCGGAATCAACAACCAACAACAGTAAAATATTTGAATGAGCAATATATATTAAAATCTGAAAATAGGGTTTGGAAAATACTTACAGCGCTATACGGCAATTTTAGAAAACAAGCGGCGTTGCAAGCGGCGGAAAAACAGCAACGTCACAGTGAAAATTCACTGTGGCCGTGGGTCTGAAAAACCCACTTTTGAACGGGGACAAACTAGGACACGAGATTGATGAGGGATGGTCAAGGGATGGTTGTGAAGCTAATGGAAGTGACGGACGGCCGAGGGTGGCGGCGGAATGGCCGGAAATGGCCAAAAAGAGCAAATCGGAAAACAAGCTCGTGGGAGCTGCTCCGGTGGTCGTTGGAGGCCGGAAATGGGTGGGTTAGGACGGCAAGAGGCCGGTGATGAAGTGGTGAAGAAATGGTGGCCGGAGGTGGAGCGACGGCGGTGGATCGGAGTGAAATCCGTGGGTGCTTGTTGGGCTTTTTCCGGCCAAATGGCCGGCCGGTTGGGGGTGGCTTTCGGAGGGGTGGTGCGCCGGAGGGAGGGGGAACTTTTGGGACCGGTGGGGGTCCGGTTGGTGGCCGGACGGCGCTAGGCTGGAGGAGAGAGAGAGACGACGCGGGGGAGAGGGAGGAGAGAGAGAGAGAGCACGGGGGAGGGGGGGTTCGGTCGAGCGGGAGAGGAGAGAAAGAAAAGAAAAAAAAAAAGAAAAAGAAGGAAAAAGGAAAAGAAGGGAAAAGAAAAAGGAAAAAGAGGAAAAAGGAAAAAGATGTAGGGAAAAGATGAGGTCCAAACCTCTTTTCGGGAAGCAAAACTAACCCGCCAAAAAGATTTAAAAACCACAAAACAACTAAAAAAAAAAAAAAACACAACATCAAATAAACTAAATTAAATTAAAACCCAATTTTTAAAACGCAAATCTATTAAAATAAATAGCTAATATATTAATTAAAATAAAAACAAATATTTCAGCGAAAATACACTCAAAACGGGTAATCACATCCTCCCCTCCTTAAAAACAATTTCGTCCTCGAAATTGCAAGATCACCACCAACTTAAACCAAGCCACACAAACGTACATAAGCCAACTGTGATAAAAAAAAACAAGATACATACCTTCTTCATTCAAACAAATACGGGTACTGCTCCCTCATGTCCGCTGCTCGCTCCCAAGAGAAGTCTTGAGCTAACGGATCTCCCCAAGCCACTTTAACTAAAGGTATCACCTTGGACCTCAACTGTTGCTCCTTCCAATCCAAAATCTGCGACGGAACAACTTCGTAAGTGAGATCCGGTTGCAACTGAATACCTGCTGGGTCGATGAAGCGAGGCTCTTGCTGCCCAAAGCTCTTCTTCAGGGATGATACGTGGAAGACATCATGAACATCCCCGAAATAATCTGGCAAGGCAACTCTATAGGCGACGGACCCTACTCTCTCCAGAATCTGAAAAGGGCCGACATACCTCGGATCTAGTTTCCTTTTCTTACCAAAACGCTTAACACCTCTCATGGGAGAGACTTTAAGATAAACCCAACCACCAACTTCAAATGACAATTCTCTCCTCCTGGTATCAGCGTAGCTTTTCTGGCGACTCTGAGCTGCCGCCATTTTATCTCTAATGATCCGGACTTGGCTTTGCATTTCCTGAATTATTTCGGGTCCAATTACCCTACTTTCCCCAACTTCATCCCAACACAAGGGCGACCTACACTTTCTCCCATAAAGAGCTTCATAGGGAGCCATCTGAATGGTCGCATGGTAGCTGTTATTGTAGGCAAACTCAATGAGCGGCAAGTGATTTTCCCAACTTCCTTGGAATTCCAGGACACATGCTCGCAGCATGTCTTCCAGAGTCTGAATGGTGCGTTCTGACTGGCCGTCTGTCTGCGGGTGATAAGTAGTGCTGAACTTCAACTTAGTACCCAAAGCTGCCTGCAAACTCTTCCAGAACTGCGATGTGAACCTCGGGTCTCGATCCGACACTATAGTCTTTGGTATGCCATGTAGCCGCACTATCTCCTTGACATACAAACGGGTCAAGTTACCCAGAGAGTCGGTGTTGTTAACAGGCAGAAAATGAGCACTCTTTGTTAACCGGTCCACGATCACCCAAACAGAGTTCTTCCCACTAGGCGTTCTCGGCAAACCCACTACGAAGTCCATCGTGATGTCATCCCACTTCCACTCAGGTATAGGGAGGGGTTGGAGCATGCCTGCAGGTCTCTGATGCTCAGCCTTTACCTGACGACACGTGTGGCATTTCTCCACATATAAGGCAACGTCCTTTTTCATTCCATCCCACCAGTAATTTTTCTTCAAGTCACGATACATCTTTGTACTGCCGGGATGAACTGAATACGGGGCCGCATGAGCTTCCGCCATGATTCGTTCTTTGAAATCCGAGTCCTTCGGGACCACTCTGCGATCTCGGAACCGAAGTACCCCATCACTATCCATGCTATAGTGCAACGGCCCTCGAGATTTTCGGACTCTTTTCCTGATGTTCAGCAGCTTCTGATCCTTTCTTTGGAGAGCTTTCAATTCTTCAAAATCTATTACCCGAATGTCCAGAACTGAAGACAAAATCTCTACTTGCTGCGAACTCTCTATAAGGAGCCTTCTCATCCCATAAAGTAACGAATCCATTTCTGACGGTTCGGCTTCATCCTCCAAATGAGACTTCCGGCTCAAAGCATCAGCAACTATGTTAGCCTTCCCCGGGTGGTACTTGATCTCACACTGATAGTCACTGATTAGCTCTAGCCAACGCCTCTGCCTCATATTCAAATTTTTCTGGGAAAACAAATGCTTCAAGCTCTTATGATCAGTAAATACCTCACAAGCTTCCCCATACAAGAAATGCCGCCAGATCTTGAGTGCAAAAACAATCGCAGCCAACTCTAGATCATGCGTCGGATAATTCTTCTCATGGTCCTTAAGCTGACGAGATGCATAGGCTACAACCCGTCCTTCCTGCATAAGGACACAACCCAAACCGAACTTAGACGCATCACTGAAGACTACAAACGGCTTATGCGGTTCTGGGAGTGCTAACACTGGTGCCGTCGTCAACCTGTTCTTCAATTCCTGGAAGCTTCTCTCACATTTCTCTGACCAAACAAATTCTGTATTCTTCCGAGTCAAAGCTGTGAGAGGTCCGGATAAGCGAGCAAAACCCTCTACAAACCTTCGGTAGTAACCGGCGAGCCCCAAGAAACTCCTGATCTCGCGTACTGTAGTTGGGCGTGGCCATGACAAAATGGCTTCTACCTTACTAGGATCAACTGCCACTCCACCCTGGGAAATTACATGCCCAAGAAATTTAACTTCTTCCAACTAGAACTCACACTTGCTGAGCTTGGCGTACAACTGGTGCTCTCTCAATTTCTCAAGTACCAGACTAAGATGATACACATGCTCTTCAACATCTCGGGAATAAATCAGTATGTCATCGATAAATACTACCACAAAGGAATCCAGGTAAGGTTGAAACACCCTATTCATCAAATCCATGAACGCTGCAGGGGCATTAGCTAACCCAAACGGCATCACCTTAAATTCATAATGCCCATACCTCGACCTGAAAGCAGTTTTAGGCACGTCCTGGTCTCTGATTCTCAGCTGGTAGTATCCCGACCTCAGATCAATCTTAGAGAACACGGCTGCTCCTTGAAGTTGGTCAAATAAATCATCTATCCGTGGGAGAGGATATTTATTTTTGATGGTCACCTTGTTCAACTCCCGATAGTCAATGCACATACGAAGGGTTCCATCTTTCTTCTTAACAAATAAAACTGGTGCACCCCACGGCGACGTACTAGGCTGAATAAATCCCTTCTCTACCAGTTCTTGCAACTGAGTCTTCAACTCTTTCAATTCAGCCGGTGCCATGCGATAAGGAGCTTTATGCACAGGAGCCGCTCCAGGTTCCAAGTCTATAACAAACTCCATCTCTCGCACGGGGGGTAGTCCGGGCAAGTCATCCACAAACACATCGGGGAACTCTTCCACAACTGGAATGTCTGCCAAGGACTTCTTCTCAGACGGCGTGGACACCATCTGAACCAAGAATGCATCCGCTCCCCATGCAATCTCTCTTCTTGCCTGTATCGCCGATATAATCATCGGCTTTTCTTTTAATCTACTCCCCGCAAATTCCAGACAATCACCATCCGGAAGCTGAAAGCTAATTATCCGACTTCTGCAATTAATAGTCGCAGAATATCGGTATAGCCAATCCATCCCGAGGATGATATCAAAACCCAACAGCTTGAATACCACCAGATCAGCATCCAAAAACCTTCCCTCAAAATTTAACGGGCATCCCAAAGCAACCTTGGAACACCACACCATCTCGCCATCGGGTAGCGCCACTACCATAGCCTTCGGCAACGGTTCCGTGACCAAGTTACACACCCGAGCAAACGTGGAAGACACAAACGATCGTGAAGCACCGGAATCAAACAAAGTACAAGCATAAAACTCATACAAACGGACTCTTCCTGAACCAAACACACAACCCATGAAATCCAAAAAAAAACAACGAAGAAACCAAATGCACCAAAAATTAAATCCAACTTAAAAATTAAATTAATCCATACCTGTGATTACTCCAGCATCATGGGTCGCTGGTGCCTCATCGTCCACCTCTCCGGGCGTGACAGCATAAACCCGGGCTTGCACTGCTTGTCTCGGGTTGGTTCTTCCACCGTGTCTACCTCCACGGCTTCCTTGAGCTCTAACGGGGCAATCCCGAGCAATATGCCCCACTTGGCCGCACCGATAACACTGGGGTCCGCTACTCGTCCGACACTCGCCCTCATGAGCTCTATTACAAACTCCACAAACAGGCATACGTCCTCCCATGCGAACACTGGAGGATGCTTGAGATCGGGTTCCGGTCCGCTGAACAAACTTCTGAGGCGAACCCGAGCTGCTTCCTTTACCAGAAAAACTCCGCCTCTTTTGCCCTGAAGGGGAGCCCAAACTCAGATTATTTTCCCTCTCTATAAGGGTGGCCACATCCACTAACTCCTGAAAAGTGGTTATCCGATGGCTGACCACCATGCGGCGTATGTCCTGACGCAGCCCCTCCTGGAAACGATCTGCTCGCATCTCCTCAGTGGCGACAAGATGAGGAGCAAACCGCTCAAGTTCTATGAACCTCCGGGCGTACAGCTCCACTGTCGCGCCCCCTTGGACCAGATTAGAGAACTCTCTTGCCTTTTGCTTCCTTACCGATGCGGGAAAGAAGCGGTCGTTGAACTCTTTCTTGAAACGCTGCCAGGTCACCGCAGCGAAAGATCCCAATTCAGATTCCAATAGCACCCTCTTGGTATCCCACCAATCAGAAGCAGTGCCCTGCAAGAGGTAGCTGGCATAAAGTACTTGTTGTGCCTCAGTGCACCCACACACCTCAAAAGTCTTCTCCAGATCTTTGATCCATTTTCCAGCCTGAACTGGATCCTCATTTCCCGCGAAGTGTGGAGTCCGATGCGCTAGGAAGCGCTCATAGGTGCATCCGGCCTGCACCATGCTGCTGGACCCTCCTGGATACATCCAAGGCCCTCCCTGATATGGCCAAGGACCTCCTGGTTGTGGCCAATACCCTCCTTGTTGCGGACAAGGTTCTCCTGACGGAGGATAAGGTCCTCCTGATGGTGGACAAGGCCCTCCTGATGGTGGCCAAGGACCCCCTTGTGGTGGCCAAGGTCCTTGTGGTGGCCAAGGCCCTGCCTGTTGGGACCTCGCACTCTGTTGCATAAACTCCGTCATCTGCCGAATTGCTTCGGCTATGGAGTCATCTCTGGAGGTATTTTCTTGCAGTTCCTGAGTATTTTTCCTTGGTCTCCCCATATTCCCGTCATAACACTACTCTTGACCCTCCTTTAAGAAAACAAATAAAACCATCATAAAACCAACAAAAACAAAAACAGCACAACACAGCAAGAAACAAAAGAAACCAGCATGCCAAAACATAACTAAATAAATAAAAACAAACAAACAAGCCCACACAAATAAAACAAATAAGACAATTATACTTAACATAATTTTCAAAACACAACTTTAAAAACATTCTGGTACTACCTACGGGACATGTGGTTTTACCCAGAGCCAAACCGCTCTGATACCACCTGTGACGCCCCCAAAATCCCCACGCCCGAACACGGGGAAATTGAGACGTCCGGATGGTGACAACCCGGTTCACCATCCCATCGTCGGGTGCCGAGTGTGTGCAAGGCAACAGATGTGTACAGAGAAACTCGCAGCGGATAAAGAAAGTCATAACTAAGTACCAGAATTTTTCTTAACGTAATACAAGCTGTTTAAAACGTACATAGACAAATATTACAAAACACGACTACAGTTTTAAACAAATATAAAGATAGCATCAGCAACCCGGCGGAGCTGCATCCTCGGGCTCAGCCTCCTCCTCTTCGTCCTCTAACTCTGCACCAAAAGCTACGGAACCACGAATGGTACCGCAGGTAAGTAAAACCCAAACACTACCAGATAAAAACACATAGGACTCAAACAATATGCATGAAACATGCCCAATGCACAAAGCCCACCAAAAACCCAAGTTTTCCACACACGCCAAAAACCCATTTGGCCCAAAAGCATATCCTTTCCAAAAAAACACGCCAAAAGTCACATTTGGCCCAATATCTCGCCGGAAGTCCATCCGGCCCAATATCTCGCCAGAAGTCCATCTGGCCCACGCCAAAAGTCCCATTTGGCCTCATAAACCATTATCCAATTTTAAACCGTATGCACCATGACCTCCCCTAGGGGTCATCCGCACACCCTGGCTCCAGTGTCACACCGTAGAGTACCACTACGCATGTGACACCTAACGAGCGATGCCCAGTTCCGCGCCCCGCGCGTGCGTAGCCAAGCATCCTCTAGCCCTCGCCAGCGAAGGGCCACGGAGTCGGTGAGTAGGGCGATGCCCGGTTCCGCGCCCGGCGCGTTCGTAGCCAAGCATCCCGTAGCCCCGCTCCCGTCATCTCTCTCGACAACTCAGGGGACATCACTCAGTTTATTCCGCTCCCGAGTGACCAGAGGAGCTCCACCGAGATAATAACCCATCCCGGCTTGGGCTCGTGATACACACGCACCCGTAAAACCACTCACGCCAATACACAGGCTTTTCACACAAATCCCACAAACACACGTGCATGCACCATGTAATGCCATAACAATGCATAATAAAATAATCCAACAACATAAAACAAATAAACAGGCAACTCCGTCCTCCATCCATCCGACCCCCGAAACTCCTCGGACTCAGTCCGGAATCAACAACCAACAACAGTAAAATATTTGAATGAGCAATATATATTAAAATCTGAAAATAGGGTTTGGAAAATACTTACAGCGCTATACGGCAATTTTAGAAAACAAGCGGCGTTGCAAGCGGCGGAAAAACAGCAACGTCACAGTGAAAATTCACTGTGGCCGTGGGTCTGAAAAACCCACTTTTGAACGGGGACAAACTAGGACACGAGATTGATGGGGGATGGTCAAGGGATGGTTGTGAAGCTAATGGAAGTGACGGACGGCCGAGGGTGGCGGCGGAATGGCCGGAAATGGCCAAAAAGAGCAAATCGGAAAACAAGCTCGTGGGAGCTGCTCCGGTGGTCGTTGGAGGCCGGAAATGGGTGGGTTAGGACGGCAAGAGGCCGGTGATGAAGTGGTGAAGAAATGGTGGCCGGAGGTGGAGCGACGGCGGCGGATCGGAGTGAAATCCGTGGTTGCTTGTTGGGCTTTTTCCGGCCAAATGGCCGGCCGGTTGGGGGTGGCTTTCGGAGGGGTGGTGCGCCGGAGGGAGGGGGAACTTTTGGGACCGGTGGGGGTCCGGTTGGTGGCCGGACGGCGCTGGGCTGGTGGAGAGAGAGAGAGAGCACGGGGGAGGGGGGGTTCGGTCGAGCGGGAGAGGAGAGAAAGAAAAGAAAAAAAAAAAGAAAAAGAAGGAAAAAGGAAAAGAAGGGAAAAGAGAAAGGAAAAAGAGGAAAAAGGAAAAAGATGTAGGGAAAAGATGAGGTCCAAACCTCTTTTCGAGAAGCAAAACTAACCCGCCAAAAAGATTTAAAAACCACAAAACAACTAAAAAAAAAAAAAACACACAACATCAAATAAACTAAATTAAATTAAAACCCAATTTTTAAAACGCAAATCTATTAAAATAAATAGCTAATATATTAATTAAAATAAAAACAAATATTTCAGCGAAAATACACTCAAAACGGGTCATCACATCCTCCCCTCCTTAAAAACAATTTCGTCCTCGAAATTGCAAGATCACCACCAACTTAAACCAAGCCACACAAACGTACATAAGCCAACTGTGATAAAAAAAAAACAAGATACATACCTTCTTCATTCAAACAAATACGGGTACTGCTCCCTCATGTCCGCTGCTCGCTCCCAAGAGAAGTCTTGAGCTAACGGATCTCCCCAAGCCACTTTAACTAAAGGTATCACCTTGGACCTCAACTGTTGCTCCTTCCAATCCAAAATCTGCGACGGAACAACTTCGTAAGTGAGATCCGGTTGCAACTGAATACCTGCTGGGTCGATGAAGCGAGGCTCTTGCTGCCCAAAGCTCTTCTTCAGGGATGATACGTGGAAGACATCATGAACATCCCCGAAATAATCTGGCAAGGCAACTCTATAGGCGACGGACCCTACTCTCTCCAGAATCTGAAAAGGGCCGACATACCTCGGATCTAGTTTCCTTTTCTTACCAAAACGCTTAACACCTCTCATGGGAGAGACTTTAAGATAAACCCAATCACCAACTTCAAATGACAATTCTCTCCTCCTGGTATCAGCGTAGCTTTTCTGGCGACTCTGAGCTGCCGCCATTTTATCTCTAATGATCCGGACTTGGCTTTGCATTTCCTGAATTATTTCGGGTCCAATTACCCTACTTTCCCCAACTTCATCCCAACACAAGGGCGACCTACACTTTCTCCCATAAAGAGCTTCATAGGGAGCCATCTGAATGGTCGCATGGTAGCTGTTATTGTAGGCAAACTCAATGAGCGGCAAGTGATTTTCCCAACTTCCTTGGAATTCCAGGACACATGCTCGCAGCATGTCTTCCAGAGTCTGAATGGTGCGTTCTGACTGGCCGTCTGTCTGCGGGTGATAAGCAGTGCTGAACTTCAACTTAGTACCCAAAGCTGCCTGCAAACTCTTCCAGAACTGCGATGTGAACCTCGGGTCTCGATCCGACACTATAGTCTTTGGTATGCCATGTAGCCGCACTATCTCCTTGACATACAAACGGGTCAACTTACCCAGAGAGTCAGTGTTGTTAACAGGCAGAAAATGAGCACTCTTTGTTAACCGGTCCACGATCACCTAAACAGAGTTCTTCCCACTAGGCGTTCTCGGCAAACCCACTACGAAGTCCATCGTGATGTCATCCCACTTCCACTCAGGTATAGGGAGGGGTTGGAGCATGCCTGCAGGTCTCTGATGCTCAGCCTTTACCTGACGACACGTGTGGCATTTCTCCACATATAAGGCAACGTCCTTTTTCATTCCATCCCACCAGTAATTTTTCTTCAAGTCACGATACATCTTTGTACTGCCGGGATGAACTGAATACGGGGCCGCATGAGCTTCCGCCATGATTCGTTCTTTGAAATCCGAGTCCTTCGGGACCACTCTGCGATCTCGGAACCGAAGTACCCCATCACTATCCATGCTATAGTGCAACGGCCCTCGAGATTTTCGGACTCTTTTCCTGATGTTCAGCAGCTTCTGATCCTTTCTTTGGAGAGCTTTCAATTCTTCAAAATCTATTACCCGAATGTCCAGAACTGAAGACAAAATCTCTACTTGCTGCGAACTCTCTATAAGGAGCCTTCTCATCCCATAAAGTAACGAATCCATTTCTGACGGTTCGGCTTCATCCTCCAAATGAGACTTCCGGCTCAAAGCATCAGCAACTATGTTAGCCTTCCCCGGGTGGTACTTGATCTCACACTGATAGTCACTGATTAGCTCTAGCCAACGCCTCTGCCTCATATTCAAATTTTTCTGGGAAAACAAATGCTTCAAGCTCTTATGATCAGTAAATACCTCACAAGCTTCCCCATACAAGAAATGCCGCCAGATCTTGAGTGCAAAAACAATCGCAGCCAACTCTAGATCATGCGTCGGATAATTCTTCTCATGGTCCTTAAGCTGACGAGATGCATAGGCTACAACCCGTCCTTCCTGCATAAGGACACAACCCAAACCGAACTTAGACGCATCACTGAAGACTACAAACGGCTTATGCGGTTCTGGGAGTGCTAACACTGGTGCCGTCGTCAACCTGTTCTTCAATTCCTGGAAGCTTCTCTCACATTTCTCTGACCAAACAAATTCTGTATTCTTCCGAGTCAAAGCTGTGAGAGGTCCGGATAAGCGAGCAAAACCCTCTACAAACCTTCGGTAGTAACCGGCGAGCCCCAAGAAACTCCTGATCTCGCGTACTGTAGTTGGGCGTGGCCATGACAAAATGGCTTCTACCTTACTAGGATCAACTGCCACTCCACCCTGGGAAATTACATGCCCAAGAAATTTAACTTCTTCCAACCAGAACTCACACTTGCTGAGCTTGGCGTACAACTGGTGCTCTCTCAATTTCTCAAGTACCAGACTAAGATGATACACATGCTCTTCAACATCTCGGGAATAAATCAGTATGTCATCGATAAATACTACCACAAAGGAATCCAGGTAAGGTTGAAACACCCTATTCATCAAATCCATGAACGCTGCAGGGGCATTAGCTAACCCAAACGGCATCACCTTAAATTCATAATGCCCATACCTCGACCTGAAAGCAGTTTTAGGCACGTCCTGGTCTCTGATTCTCAGCTGGTAGTATCCCGACCTCAGATCAATCTTAGAGAACACGGCTGCTCCTTGAAGTTGGTCAAATAAATCATCTATCCGTGGGAGAGGATATTTATTTTTGATGGTCACCTTGTTCAACTCCCGATAGTCAATGCACATACGAAGGGTTCCATCTTTCTTCTTAACAAATAAAACTGGTGCACCCCACGGCGACGTACTAGGCTGAATAAATCCCTTCTCTACCAGTTCTTGCAACTGAGTCTTCAACTCTTTCAATTCAGCCGGTGCCATGCGATAAGGAGCTTTATGCACAGGAGCCGCTCTAGGTTCCAAGTCTATAACAAACTCCATCTCTCGCACGGGGGGTAGTCCGGGCAAGTCATCCACAAACACATCGGGGAACTCTTCCACAACTGGAATGTCTGCCAAGGACTTCTTCTCAGACGGCGTGGACACCATCTGAACCAAGAATGCATCCGCTCCCCATGCAATCTCTCTTCTTGTCTGTATCGCCGATATAATCATCGGCTTTTCTTTTAATCTACTCCCCGCAAATTCCAGACAATCACCATCCGGAAGCTGAAAGCTAATTGTCCGACTTCTGCAATTAATAGTCGCAGAATATCGGTATAGCCAATCCATCCCGAGGATGATATCAAAACCCAACAGCTTGAATACCACCAGATCAGCATCCAAAAACCTTCCCTCAAAATTTAACGGGCATCCCAAAGCAACCTTGGAACACCACACCATCTCGCCATCGGGTAGCGCCACTACCATAGCCTTCGGCAACGGTTCCGTGACCAAGTTACACACCCGAGCAAACGTGGAAGACACAAACGATCGTGAAGCACCGGAATCAAACAAAGTACAAGCATAAAACTCATACAAACGGACTCTTCCTGAACCAAACACACAACCCATGAAATCCAAAAAAAAACAACGAAGAAACCAAATGCACCAAAAATTAAATCCAACTTAAAAATTAAATTAATCCATACCTGTGATTACTCCAGCATCATGGGTCGCTGGTGCCTCATCGTCCACCTCTCCGGGCGTGACAGCATAAACCCGGGCTTGCACTGCTTGTCTCGGGTTGGTTCTTCCACCGTGTCTACCTCCACGGCTTCCTTGAGCTCTAACGGGGCAATCCCGAGCAATATGCCCCACTTGGCCGCACCGATAACACTGGGGTCCGCTACTCGTCCGACACTCGCCCTCATGAGCTCTATTACAAACTCCACAAACAGGCATACGTCCTCCCATGCGAACACTGGAGGATGCTTGAGATCGGGTTCCGGTCCGCTGAACAAACTTCTGAGGCGAACCCGAGCTGCTTCCTTCACCAGAAAAACTCCGCCTCTTTTGCCCTGAAGGGGAGCCCAAACTCAGATTATTTTCCCTCTCTATAAGGGTGGCCACATCCACTAACTCCTGAAAAGTGGTTATCCGATGGCTGACCACCATGCGGCGTATGTCCTGACGCAGCCCCTCCTGGAAACGATCTGCTCGCATCTCCTCAGTGGCGACAAGATGAGGAGCAAACCGCTCAAGTTCTATGAACCTCCGGGCGTACAGCTCCACTGTCGCGCCCCCTTGGACCAGATTAGAGAACTCTCTTGCCTTTTGCTTCCTTACCGATGCGGGAAAGAAGCGGTCGTTGAACTCTTTCTTGAAACGCTGCCAGGTCACCGCAGCGAAAGATCCCAATTCAGATTCCAATAGCACCCTCTTGGTATCCCACCAATCAGAAGCAGTGCCCTGCAAGAGGTAGCTGGCATAAAGTACTTGTTGTGCCTCAGTGCACCCACACACCTCAAAAGTCTTCTCCAGATCTTTGATCCATTTTCCAGCCTGAGCTGGATCCTCATTTCCCGCGAAGTGTGGAGTCCGATGCGCTAGGAAGCGCTCATAGGTGCATCCGGCCTGCACCATGCTGCTGGACCCTCCTGGATACATCCAAGGCCCTCCCTGATATGGCCAAGGACCTCCTGGTTGTGGCCAATACCCTCCTTGTTGCGGACAAGGTTCTCCTGACGGAGGATAAGGTCCTCCTGATGGTGGACAAGGCCCTCCTGATGGTGGCCAAGGACCCCCTTGTGGTGGCCAAGGTCCTTGTGGTGGCCAAGGCCCTGCCTGTTGGGACCTCGCACTCTGTTGCATAAACTCCGTCATCTGCCGAATTGCTTCGGCTATGGAGTCATCTCTGGAGGTATTTTCTTGCGGTTCCTGAGTATTTTTCCTTGGTCTCCCTGGTCTCCCCATATTCCCGTCACAACACTACTCTTGACCCTCCTTTAAGAAAACAAATAAAACCATCATAAAACCAACAAAAACAAAAACAGCACAACACAGCAAGAAACAAAAGAAACCAGCATGCCAAAACATAACTAAATAAATAAAAACAAACAAACAAGCCCACACAAATAAAACAAATAAGACAATTATACTTAACATAATTTTCAAAACACAACTTTAAAAACATTCTGGTACTACCTACGGGACATGTGGTTTTACCCAGAGCCAAACCGCTCTGATACCACCTGTGACGCCCCCAAAATCCCCACGCCCGAACACGGGGAAATTGAGACGTCCGGATGGTGACAACCCGGTTCACCATCCCATCGTCGGGTGCCGAGTGTGTGCAAGGCAACAGATGTGTACAGAGAAACTCGCAGCGGATAAAGAAAGTCATAACTAAGTACCAGAATTTTTCTTAACGTAATACAAGCTGTTTAAAACGTACATAGACAAATATTACAAAACACGACTACAGTTTTAAACAAATATAAAGATAGCATCAGCAACCCGGCGGAGCCGCATCCTCGGGCTCAGCCTCCTCCTCTTCGTCCTCTAACTCTGCACCAAAAGCTACGGAACCACGAATGGTACCGCAGGTAAGTAAAACCCAAACACTACCAGATAAAAACACATAGGACTCAAACAATATGCATGAAACATGCCCAATGCACAAAGCCCACCAAAAACCCAAGTTTTCCACACACGCCAAAAACCCATTTGGCCCAAAAGCATATCCTTTCCAAAAAAACACGCCAAAAGTCACATTTGGCCCAATATCTCGCCGGAAGTCCATCCGGCCCAATATCTCGCCAGAAGTCCATCTGGCCCACGCCAAAAGTCCCATTTGGCCTCATAAACCATTATCCAATTTTAAACCGTATGCACCATGACCTCCCCTAGGGGTCATCCGCACACCCTGGCTCCAGTGTCACACCGTAGAGTACCACTACGCATGTGACACCTAACGAGCGATGCCCAGTTCCGCGCCCCGCGCGTGCGTAGCCAAGCATCCTCTAGCCCTCGCCAGCGAAGGGCCACGGAGTCGGTGAGTAGGGCGATGCCCGGTTCCGCGCCCGGCGCGTTCGTAGCCAAGCATCCCGTAGCCCCGCTCCCGTCATCTCTCTCGACAACTCAGGGGACATCACTCAGTTTATTCCGCTCCCGAGTGACCAGAGGAGCTCCACCGAGATAATAACCCATCCCGGCTTGGGCTCGTGATACACACGCACCCGTAAAACCACTCACGCCAATACACAGGCTTTTCACACAAATCCCACAAACACACGTGCATGCACCATGTAATGCCATAACAATGCATAATAAAATAATCCAACAACATAAAACAAATAAACAGGCAACTCCGTCCTCCATCCATCCGACCCCCGAAACTCCTCGGACTCAGTCCGGAATCAACAACCAACAACAGTAAAATATTTGAATGAGCAATATATATCTGAAAATAGGGTTTGGAAAATACTTACAGCGCTATACGGCAATTTTAGAAAACAAGCGGCGTTGCAAGCGGCGGAAAAACAGCAACGTCACAGTGAAAATTCACTGTGGCCGTGGGTCTGAAAAACCCACTTTTGAACGGGGACAAACTAGGACACGAGATTGATGGGGGATGGTCAAGGGATGGTTGTGAAGCTAATGGAAGTGACGGACGGCCGAGGGTGGCGGCGGAATGGCCGGAAATGGCCAAAAAGAGCAAATCGGAAAACAAGCTCGTGGGAGCTGCTCCGGTGGTCGTTGGAGGCCGGAAATGGGTGGGTTAGGACGGCAAGAGGCCGGTGATGAAGTGGTGAAGAAATGGTGGCCGGAGGTGGAGCGACGGCGGCGGATCGGAGTGAAATCCGTGGCTGCTTGTTGGGCTTTTTCCGGCCAAATGGCCGGCCGGTTGGGGGTGGCTTTCGGAGGGGTGGTGCGCCGGAGGGAGGGGGAACTTTTGGGACCGGTGGGGGTCCGGTTGGTGGCTGGACGGCGCTGGGCTGGAGGAGAGAGAGAGACGACGCGGGGGAGAGGGAGGAGAGAGAGAGAGAGAGCACGGGGGGGGGGTTCGGTCGAGCGGGAGAGGAGAGAAAGAAAAGAAAAAAAAAAAGAAAAAGAAGGAAAAAGGAAAAGAAGGGAAAAGAGAAAGGAAAAAGAGGAAAAAGGAAAAAGATGTAGGGAAAAGATGAGGTCCAAACCTCTTTTCGAGAAGCAAAACTAACCCGCCAAAAAGATTTAAAAACCACAAAACAACTAAAAAAAAAAAAAACACACAACATCAAATAAACTAAATTAAATTAAAACCCAATTTTTAAAACGCAAATCTATTAAAATAAATAGCTAATATATTAATTAAAATAAAAACAAATATTTCAGCGAAAATACACTCAAAACGGGTCATCACATCCTCCCCTCCTTAAAAACAATTTCGTCCTCGAAATTGCAAGATCACCACCAACTTAAACCAAGCCACACAAACGTACATAAGCCAACTGTGATAAAAAAAAAAACAAGATACATACCTTCTTCATTCAAACAAATACGGGTACTGCTCCCTCATGTCCGCTGCTCGCTCCCAAGAGAAGTCTTGAGCTAACGGATCTCCCCAAGCCACTTTAACTAAAGGTATCACCTTGGACCTCAACTGTTGCTCCTTCCAATCCAAAATCTGCGACGGAACAACTTCGTAAGTGAGATCCGGTTGTAACTGAATACCTGCTGGGTCGATGAAGCGAGGCTCTTGCTGCCCAAAGCTCTTCTTCAGGGATGATACGTGGAAGACATCATGAACATCCCCGAAATAATCTGGCAAGGCAACTCTATAGGCGACGGACCCTACTCTCTCCAGAATCTGAAAAGGGCCGACATACCTCGGATCTAGTTTCCTTTTCTTACCAAAACGCTTAACACCTCTCATGGGAGAGACTTTAAGATAAACCCAATCACCAACTTCAAATGACAATTCTCTCCTCCTGGTATCAGCGTAGCTTTTCTGGCGACTCTGAGCTGCCGCCATTTTATCTCTAATGATCCGGACTTGGCTTTGCATTTCCTGAATTATTTCGGGTCCAATTACCCTACTTTCCCCAACTTCATCCCAACACAAGGGCGACCTACACTTTCTCCCATAAAGAGCTTCATAGGGAGCCATCTGAATGGTCGCATGGTAGCTGTTATTGTAGGCAAACTCAATGAGCGGCAAGTGATTTTCCCAACTTCCTTGGAATTCCAGGACACATGCTCGCAGCATGTCTTCCAGAGTCTGAATGGTGCGTTCTGACTGGCCGTCTGTCTGCGGGTGATAAGCAGTGCTGAACTTCAACTTAGTACCCAAAGCTGCCTGCAAACTCTTCCAGAACTGCGATGTGAACCTCGGGTCTCGATCCGACACTATAGTCTTTGGTATGCCATGTAGCCGCACTATCTCCTTGACATACAAACGGGTCAACTTACCCAGAGAGTCGGTGTTGTTAACAGGCAGAAAATGAGCACTCTTTGTTAACCGGTCCACGATCACCTAAACAGAGTTCTTCCCACTAGGCGTTCTCGGCAAACCCACTACGAAGTCCATCGTGATGTCATCCCACTTCCACTCAGGTATAGGGAGGGGTTGGAGCATGCCTGCAGGTCTCTGATGCTCAGCCTTTACCTGACGACACGTGTGGCATTTCTCCACATATAAGGCAACGTCCTTTTTCATTCCATCCCACCAGTAATTTTTCTTCAAGTCACGATACATCTTTGTACTGCCGGGATGAACTGAATACGGGGCCGCATGAGCTTCCGCCATGATTCGTTCTTTGAAATCCGAGTCCTTCGGGACCACTCTGCGATCTCGGAACCGAAGTACCCCATCACTATCCATGCTATAGTGCAACGGCCCTCGAGATTTTCGGACTCTTTTCCTGATGTTCAGCAGCTTCTGATCCTTTCTTTGGAGAGCTTTCAATTCTTCAAAATCTATTACCCGAATGTCCAGAACTGAAGACAAAATCTCTACTTGCTGCGAACTCTCTATAAGGAGCCTTCTCATCCCATAAAGTAACGAATCCATTTCTGACGGTTCGGCTTCATCCTCCAAATGAGACTTCCGGCTCAAAGCATCAGCAACTATGTTAGCCTTCCCCGAGTGGTACTTGATCTCACACTGATAGTCACTGATTAGCTCTAGCCAACGCCTCTGCCTCATATTCAAATTTTTCTGGGAAAACAAATGCTTCAAGCTCTTATGATCAGTAAATACCTCACAAGCTTCCCCATACAAGAAATGCCGCCAGATCTTGAGTGCAAAAACAATCGCAGCCAACTCTAGATCATGCGTCGGATAATTCTTCTCATGGTCCTTAAGCTGACGAGATGCATAGGCTACAACCCGTCCTTCCTGCATAAGGACACAACCCAAACCGAACTTAGACGCATCACTGAAGACTACAAACGGCTTATGCGGTTCTGGGAGTGCTAACACTGGTGCCGTCGTCAACCTGTTCTTCAATTCCTGGAAGCTTCTCTCACATTTCTCTGACCAAACAAATTCTGTATTCTTCCGAGTCAAAGCTGTGAGAGGTCCGGATAAGCGAGCAAAACCCTCTACAAACCTTCGGTAGTAACCGGCGAGCCCCAAGAAACTCCTGATCTCGCGTACTGTAGTTGGGCGTGGCCATGACAAAATGGCTTCTACCTTACTAGGATCAACTGCCACTCCACCCTGGGAAATTACATGCCCAAGAAATTTAACTTCTTCCAACCAGAACTCACACTTGCTGAGCTTGGCGTACAACTGGTGCTCTCTCAATTTCTCAAGTACCAGACTAAGATGATACACATGCTCTTCAACATCTCGGGAATAAATCAGTATGTCATCGATAAATACTACCACAAAGGAATCCAGGTAAGGTTGAAACACCCTATTCATCAAATCCATGAACGCTGCAGGGGCATTAGCTAACCCAAACGGCATCACCTTAAATTCATAATGCCCATACCTCGACCTGAAAGCAGTTTTAGGCACGTCCTGGTCTCTGATTCTCAGCTGGTAGTATCCCGACCTCAGATCAATCTTAGAGAACACGGCTGCTCCTTGAAGTTGGTCAAATAAATCATCTATCCGTGGGAGAGGATATTTATTTTTGATGGTCACCTTGTTCAACTCCCGATAGTCAATGCACATACGAAGGGTTCCATCTTTCTTCTTAACAAATAAAACTGGTGCACCCCACGGCGACGTACTAGGCTGAATAAATCCCTTCTCTACCAGTTCTTGCAACTGAGTCTTCAACTCTTTCAATTCAGCCGGTGCCATGCGATAAGGAGCTTTATGCACAGGAGCCGCTCCAGGTTCCAAGTCTATAACAAACTCCATCTCTCGCACGGGGGGTAGTCCGGGCAAGTCATCCACAAACACATCGGGGAACTCTTCCACAACTGGAATGTCTGCCAAGGACTTCTTCTCAGACGGCGTGGACACCATCTGAACCAAGAATGCATCCGCTCCCCATGCAATCTCTCTTCTTGCCTGTATCGCCGATATAATCATCGGCTTTTCTTTTAATCTACTCCCCGCAAATTCCAGACAATCACCATCCGGAAGCTGAAAGCTAATTGTCCGACTTCTGCAATTAATAGTCGCAGAATATCGGTATAGCCAATCCATCCCGAGGATGATATCAAAACCCAACAGCTTGAATACCACCAGATCAGCATCCAAAAACCTTCCCTCAAAATTTAACGGGCATCCCAAAGCAACCTTGGAACACCACACCATCTCGCCATCGGGTAGCGCCACTACCATAGCCTTCGGCAACGGTTCCGTGACCAAGTTACACACCCGAGCAAACGTGGAAGACACAAACGATCGTGAAGCACCGGAATCAAACAAAGTACAAGCATAAAACTCATACAAACGGACTCTTCCTGAACCAAACACACAACCCATGAAATCCAAAAAAAAAACAACGAAGAAACCAAATGCACCAAAAATTAAATCCAACTTAAAAATTAAATTAATCCATACCTGTGATTACTCCAGCATCATGGGTCGCTGGTGCCTCATCGTCCACCTCTCCGGGCGTGACAGCATAAACCCGGGCTTGCACTGCTTGTCTCGGGTTGGTTCTTCCACCGTGTCTACCTCCACGGCTTCCTTGAGCTCTAACGGGGCAATCCCGAGCAATATGCCCCACTTGGCCGCACCGATAACACTGGGGTCCGCTACTCGTCCGACACTCGCCCTCATGAGCTCTATTACAAACTCCACAAACAGGCATACGTCCTCCCATGCGAACACTGGAGGATGCTTGAGATCGGGTTCCGGTCCGCTGAACAAACTTCTGAGGCGAACCCGAGCTGCTTCCTTCACCAGAAAAACTCCGCCTCTTTTGCCCTGAAGGGGAGCCCAAACTCAGATTATTTTCCCTCTCTATAAGGGTGGCCACATCCACTAACTCCTGAAAAGTGGTTATCCGATGGCTGACCACCATGCGGCGTATGTCCTGACGCAGCCCCTCCTGGAAACGATCTGCTCGCATCTCCTCAGTGGCGACAAGATGAGGAGCAAACCGCTCAAGTTCTATGAACCTCCAGGCGTACAGCTCCACTGTCGCGCCCCCTTGGACCAGATTAGAGAACTCTCTTGCCTTTTGCTTCCTTACCGATGCGGGAAAGAAGCGGTCGTTGAACTCTTTCTTGAAACGCTGCCAGGTCACCGCAGCGAAAGATCCCAATTCAGATTCCAATAGCACCCTCTTGGTATCCCACCAATCAGAAGCAGTGCCCTGCAAGAGGTAGCTGGCATAAAGTACTTGTTGTGCCTCAGTGCACCCACACACCTCAAAAGTCTTCTCCAGATCTTTGATCCATTTTCCAGCCTGAACTGGATCCTCATTTCCCGCGAAGTGTGGAGTCCGATGCGCTAGGAAGCGCTCATAGGTGCATCCGGCCTGCACCATGCTGCTGGACCCTCCTGGATACATCCAAGGCCCTCCCTGATATGGCCAAGGACCTCCTGGTTGTGGCCAATACCCTCCTTGTTGCGGACAAGGTTCTCCTGACGGAGGATAAGGTCCTCCTGATGGTGGACAAGGCCCTCCTGATGGTGGCCAAGGACCCCCTTGTGGTGGCCAAGGTCCTTGTGGTGGCCAAGGCCCTGCCTGTTGGGACCTCGCACTCTGTTGCATAAACTCCGTCATCTGCCGAATTGCTTCGGCTATGGAGTCATCTCTGGAGGTATTTTCTTGCGGTTCCTGAGTATTTTTCCTTGGTCTCCCTGGTCTCCCCATATTCCCGTCACAACACTACTCTTGACCCTCCTTTAAGAAAACAAATAAAACCATCATAAAACCAACAAAAACAAAAACAGCACAACACAGCAAGAAACAAAAGAAACCAGCATGCCAAAACATAACTAAATAAATAAAAACAAACAAACAAGCCCACACAAATAAAACAAATAAGACAATTATACTTAACATAATTTTCAAAACACAACTTTAAAAACATTCTGGTACTACCTACGGGACATGTGGTTTTACCCAGAGCCAAACCGCTCTGATACCACCTGTGACGCCCCCAAAATCCCCACGCCCGAACACAGGGAAATTGAGACGTCCGGATGGTGACAACCCGGTTCACCATCCCATCGTCGGGTGCCGAGTGTGTGCAAGGCAACAGATGTGTACAGAGAAACTCGCAGCGGATAAAGAAAGTCATAACTAAGTACCAGAATTTTTCTTAACGTAATACAAGCTGTTTAAAACGTACATAGACAAATATTACAAAACACGACTACAGTTTTAAACAAATATAAAGATAGCATCAGCAACCCGACGGAGCCGCATCCTCGGGCTCAGCCTCCTCCTCTTCGTCCTCTAACTCTGCACCAAAAGCTACGGAACCACGAATGGTACCGCAGGTAAGTAAAACCCAAACACTACCAGATAAAAACACATAGGACTCAAACAATATGCATGAAACATGCCCAATGCACAAAGCCCACCAAAAACCCAAGTTTTCCACACACGCCAAAAACCCATTTGGCCCAAAAGCATATCCTTTCCAAAAAAACACGCCAAAAGTCACATTTGGCCCAATATCTCGCCGGAAGTCCATCCGGCCCAATATCTCGCCAGAAGTCCATCTGGCCCACGCCAAAAGTCCCATTTGGCCTCATAAACCATTATCCAATTTTAAACCGTATGCACCATGACCTCCCCTAGGGGTCATCCGCACACCCTGGCTCCAGTGTCACACCGTAGAGTACCACTACGCATGTGACACCTAACGAGCGATGCCCAGTTCCGCGCCCCGCGCGTGCGTAGCCATGCATCCTCTAGCCCTCGCCAGCGAAGGGCCACGGAGTCGGTGAGTAGGGCGATGCCCGGTTCCGCGCCCGGCGCGTTCGTAGCCAAGCATCCCCTAGCCCCGCTCCCGTCATCTCTCTCGACAACTCAGGGGACATCACTCAGTTTATTCCGCTCCCGAGTGACCAGAGGAGCTCCACCGAGATAATAACCCATCCCGGCTTGGGCTCGTGATACACACGCACCCGTAAAACCACTCACGCCAATACACAGGCTTTTCACACAAATCCCACAAACACACGTGCATGCACCATGTAATGCCATAACAATGCATAATAAAATAATCCAACAACATAAAACAAATAAACAGGCAACTCCGTCCTCCATCCATCTGACCCCCGAAACTCCTCGGACTCAGTCCGGAATCAACAACCAACAACAGTAAAATATTTGAATGAGCAATATATATCTGAAAATAGGGTTTGGAAAATACTTACAGCGCTATACGGCAATTTTAGAAAACAAGCGGCGTTGCAAGCGGCGGAAAAACAGCAACGTCACAGTGAAAATTCACTGTGGCCGTGGGTCTGAAAAACCCACTTTTGAACGGGGACAAACTAGGACACGAGATTGATGGGGGATGGTCAAGGGATGGTTGTGAAGCTAATGGAAGTGACGGACGGCCGAGGGTGGCGGCGGAATGGCCGGAAATGGCCAAAAAGAGCAAATCGGAAAACAAGCTCGTGGGAGCTGCTCCGGTGGTCGTTGGAGGCCGGAAATGGGTGGGTTAGGACGGCAAGAGGCCGGTGATGAAGTGGTGAAGAAATGGTGGCCGGAGGTGGAGCGACGGCGGCGGATCGGAGTGAAATCCGTGGGTGCTTGTTGGGCTTTTTCCGGCCAAATGGCCGGCTGGTTGGGGGTGGCTTTCGGAGGGGTGGTGCGCCGGAGGGAGGGGGAACTTTTGGGACCGGTGGGGGTCCGGTTGGTGGCTGGACGGCGCTGGGCTGGAGGAGAGAGAGAGACGACGCGGGGGAGAGGGAGGAGAGAGAGAGAGAGAGAGAGCACGGGGGGGGGTTCGGTCGAGCGGGAGAGGAGAGAAAGAAAAGAAAAAAAAAGAAAAAGAAGGAAAAAGGAAAAGAAGGGAAAAGAAAAAGGAAAAAGAGGAAAAAGGAAAAAGATGTAGGGAAAAGATGAGGTCCAAACCTCTTTTCGGGAAGCAAAACTAACCCGCCAAAAAGATTTAAAAACCACAAAACAACTAAAAAAAAAAAAAACACAACATCAAATAAACTAAATTAAATTAAAACCCAATTTTTAAAACGCAAATCTATTAAAATAAATAGCTAATATATTAATTAAAATAAAAACAAATATTTCAGCGAAAATACACTCAAAACGGGTCATCACATCTATCCTTATTCATTCTCAGAACCCCGAGTGTGCACACAAGAAAGAACACACAGAAAAATCATTTTGTTTACAAAGTGGGTGCACTCATATAAGAGATGTTGGTACCAATCATATACCATATCAGAATCATCATATTAGAAACAAAATCACAATTAGAACAAAATCAGAATCATAAAGCCATTTCAAAGGTTTTTCGTATATATATTGTATCAATAGAGTGCTAAACATATTCATGTAATTTCATTTATTCACAGGAGATTCAGAACATTTTCATATAACATGTACAAAGTTTTTTATATTTCATGTTCGCTCTTTTTCACATTTCATAAACATGTCAAAATGTTATTTATATCTACACTAATCATGTCAAGAAACATTTTTCTCTTTCATACCGATTTCATTAGTAATGCAAAAATACATTACTGAGGTTGTTTTTCACATCTTCTTTTCAAAATGCATCATGCACATTTTAATAAACCAACCTCAGTTCATTTTCTTTTTATGCAAAGTCTAGCATAGAAACCCTGCTTACCTGTACTTCTTAGTTTTTCTGAATTTCATCACAACAGTGCCAAACGAATTTAGATCATCACCTATAAAAATTCATGTAACTTGAATAAATCTCCAATTGAACAGCTACTTCGTAATTGAACCTGAAATACTTAAATAACCTTTTATTTTATTCCTCAAGAACCCACAATTCTCTTAGAGTAATGATATACACCACACCATCATCCCATTTGCATCCTACTATATATAACGTGGTGCATTTATCACCATTTGATAATAAAGAAACATGCAATAAATGATCATTTAATGGTAGTAAATGTGCTACATCTTACTTAGTAGGATGTAAGTAAGATAGTAGTATGGTGTATAGAATTTTTCATTCTCTTAAACCTAAAATACCATCACTTTCTAGATTCATCAATATCCACTTAATAAATATTCCGTTAAATTCATTAATATCCTAAACTACCAACTTAACAATAGAAGCCCAACTTAATATGCAAGATGAACTTGGGAACAAGTCCAACTTAGAGCATTGGCAGTGATTTATGCATCTTCATATGTAAAATCACATCTTTTAAAGATTGATTTTGCATATGAAGAAAAACTCACATTAGATTATGCATTTTTGAACTAAATAATAATAAAATATTAATTATTTTATAATTTTGTTTCCTACAAGTCTGGATAGTCTATTTTAATTCTGTAAATATTTAATTATGTTCAAAATATTTACATGAATGAAAACAAATAATGTAGTCATATTTTATGTGTTATATTTTTTTTCCCAATTAAAAGCTTCGAACAAGAAGGGATTATTTTCCCAAAATATAAAATATGAGATCACGTCTTCAACGTTAAAATAATTCACTGCCCATTATTTACTGGTGCACAGTTTCGACAGATAGTTTATGTATTGTGCTGCCATGGCCCATACATACACTAGGTTTCTAGTTAATTATACATTTCATATTTTTATAAGAATTATAACTGTATAAATATATGTTTGAAAATCATTCAATATCAGTTTTGTTAGACTAGTTGCTCTCATCCTCAGTAGACACTTCAGTTGATTCATGTTCTTCTGGCATGTCACCTTCAATTACTTCAGGTTGAACATCTTCTCTACGCATTGGGACCATGTCATATTGGCTTAGATCAACAAATAGATTGATGCTTGATTCATTTTCTTGATATGCTTCTTCATAGTCTAGACTATCAACTTCTTCATGTGGTTTTTCTGCCTCTGGAATATAATCATATACATTTCTTGGTGCAAACTTCTCAACTACCCGCCATGGATTTCTGAACTTCGTATCAACTAAATAAAAAACTTGATTTGCGTGGCATGTGAGAACAAAATTGTTGAACCCAATGTTTCAAGTTTTGTGTAATTATATATCTACACATAGATTTCGGAATCATTCATATTAGCTATAGCTAGCTGTCAAACACTCATGTCACGGTTATCATCTCTATTTGCAACGTCTAGCTCGTCATCATCATTACTTACAGATTGGTCTTGAATCTTGATTTAATTGGACGTATAGGAAAATAGGATTAAATACCATATTATTTAAACGTTAACCCTACTCTCGGGGTTTCCTAGTCAAAAGGTTTTTAGGATATAATAATTTCATTTGTAAGGATCGTTCACATATATAAAAATATTTTTTAATTTTCAATTTTTAATTTTTTTACCAATTTATAACTTAATCATTACAATTTTTTAAAATTTTCAAACAAAACACAAAAAATAATACAAAATTTTCAAATTTTAAAATAAAAATTATATTAAAAAATTATATGCTTAAAATATTTATTTTTTTATATTTTTATTTAATTTTTTCTCTCTCGTTTTTCAAGACATATTAGGCTTAGTTTATATTGAAAGTTCATTTCAATCTATCTCATTTCATTATTATAACTTTCACAAATTTTTATATAAAATAAAATAAATAATCTAACTTTTTTTAAATGTTAAAACAATAATAATGTTTTTAAAAATAATATACTCACAATATTTTATTTAATTTTTAACTTTCATCTCAACTCATCTCGTCTTAACTTATTATCCAAATCTAACCTAAAACATTTTATAAACTTAAATTATTTTATTACTATTCAAATATTTCCCATCTAATCTCATTTCTCGAACATTCCCTACGATGCCGACATCACCTCAGATCCTCAAGTTCTTAATTAGCCCCTAAGGACCATATATATTTTGAGGAATACATTATTACTAACTCCAATTATATAAGTTTTCCACGTATATATTGACTTGAGGTCTCCTCCACTTTGTTGGTGCTACTACCATGAATCCACCCAGTAATTCCTGTAGTACGAAGTAATATTTGGAGTTAAATATTGTATTATTTTATTAGGAACGACTAATTAGTCTTTGCCTCAGTCAATTATATATTCATGGGGATATTGTTTCGTATTGTGAATATATAAGTGAATATACTAAGTATTGATTCTAGTAAATCGTATTGTGAATAAATGGGGCTGAAAAAGGCGGATTTAAACCATCAAGAGGGCATATAGTACATAAAATTAATAAATAAACACATAGAAGAAGTTATAACGTTTGCAATATTTTATTAAACATTTACTGTTGTCCGAAAACTTTACTCAAGAAGTTATAATTAGCTTCCATATTTCGTATCTATCTTCGACTCTAAATCCCAAATGAGAAAGACGACAACCCACTTAAATACATCCATCCATCCATGCATACATACATATTATATATATATATATATGCACACACACATACACAACGGTACCAACAACAAAACTATCAACCCGCCTCTTTTAGAAGCAGTTTATTCAGCCATTTTTGATGGCGCATGCATCATCTTCTTTCTGCATGCAGTATTTTGTGTTCATCTGTTGCTTTGTCTCGTCGATCACCTTTGTTTTTGGCACAGGGAATGAGACTGACAGGTTGTCCTTGCTGGACTTCAAGGCCAAGATAACTCATGACCCACTTGGTTTTCTGAGTTCCTGTAATGATAGCATCCATTTCTGCAGCTGGCAAGGTGTTACATGTGGTCGAAAACATCATGACAGGGTCACAAAATTGGACGTGCGATCCCAAAATCTGGGGGGCTCCATATCATCACAAGTAGGAAACTTGAGTTTTCTTAGGGAACTAATCCTCTCAAACAACAGCTTTATTCATATAATCCCTCCAGAAGTTGAGCGTCTGCGCAGGCTGCAAATCTTGGCAATAGGCAACAACAGTATCAGCGGCCAAATGCCAAGCAATATATCTAGTTGCACCAATCTCATCTTCATCGAAGTTTATTATAATAAACTATTTGGAGAAATCCCAGCAGAGCTTTGCACCTTGCCCAAGCTCCTACAATTGTCTCTTTACAATAATAACCTAACAGGAAGTATCCCACCTTCTTTTGGAAACTCATCTTCTCTCAAAATATTGGATGTTGTTTATAATAACTTGGGGGGGAGTATTCCTGAATCTTTTGGCCAGCTGACGAAACTTATATCTTTGAGTTTGGGTACAAATAGATTTGCTGGTTTAGTTCCTCCATCAATTTTTAATCTCTCTTCTATCACAGTCTTTGATGTAGGCGACAACAACATACAAGGGAGTCTTCCTTGGGACATGGGAAACACCTTACCCAATCTCCAACTTTTTAACATTTTTAGAAATCAATCCCTGTTTCAATAGCTAATGCTTCATATCTATATGGCCTGTAGATGTACTCCAATAAACTCTCTGGAAAAGTTCCCTCTATAGAAATGCTGTACAGACTTGAGGCGTTTTCCATTCACTCCAATCGCTTTGGACATGGTGGAGGAAATGACTTGAGTTTTCTTTGCTCTCTCACTAATGCCACGGATCTCAGGATATTGTCTACAGGTAATAATAACCTTGGCGGTGTGTTACCTAATTGCATTAGCAACTTCTCGACTACTCTTAGCATATTGGGTCTAGGAGAAAATAGAATATCCGGAAGCATTCCAAGAGGCATAGGAAATCTCATCAACTTGGAGTGGATGGAGATTGGCAGGAACAAAATTTCAGGTAATATTCCCTCTGAAATCAGCTATCTTGAGAAGTTAAGAATTTTGGATTTATATATAAACAACCTCTCAGGGAACATTCCACCCTCTCTAGGAAACTTAACACTACGGATAAAATTGTATTTAGGAATGAATAATCTTCATGGTGCAATCCCTCCAAGCCTAGCTAAGTGCCAAAATTTGGTGGAATTGTTTCTTTCTAGTAATAAGCTCAGTGGTGTTATCCCTCCACAAGTCATGAGTCTAATCTCATTCTCCCTAATTGCTGTGGACTTGTCTGCAAACCAATTTACTGGTATCCTCCCCATGGAAATGGGAAACTTCAAAAATCTAGAAAGATTTGATATTTCTGAAAATAAGTTATTTGGTGAAATCCCAGCAAGTCTTGGTGGCTGTGTAAAGCTTGAAGTTCTTTACATGAGAAAAAACTTCTTCCAAGGACCCATTCCTTCATCATTGGAGTCATTAATTACCAGGAATTGAACTTTTAGATCTTTCTTACAACAATTTGTCTGGAGAAATTCCAAAGTTTTTGGAACGTTTCAACTTTTTGCAGCAATTGAATCTATCTTACAACTATTTTGAGGGTGAGGTACGAACAAAAGGAGTTTTCCATAATGCAAGTGCAACTTCAGTTCAGGGAAATGGTGAGCTATGTGGTGGAATAACAGAGTTTGAGCTTCCTAAATGTAAATTCAAAAGATCCCAAAAGGGGCAGAAGCTGACCCTTACCTTGAAGTTGATCATCTCTCTACTCGCTGCACTTCTTGGAATCACTTTGGTTTTGTTGTGTCTACTTTTTTCTCTAAGAAAGAAGAGAAAAGAAAACCCTTCAAGAAACTCAGAAAATTCTCTTCTGAATGTATCTTACCAAAGTCTCCTAAAAGCTACAAACGGGTTCTCCTTGGCTAATTTAATTGGTGTTGGTAGCTTTGGGTCTGTGTATAAAGGAATTCTTGATCAGGATTCACGTACAATTGCTGTCAAGGTCCTCAACCTCTTGCGCCATGGAGCTTCTAAGAGTTTCATTGCTGAATGTGAAGCTTTAAGAAATGTCAGACATCGGAATCTTGTAAAAGTACTTTCAGCTTGTTCAAGTGCCGACTTTCAAGGTCATGATTTCGAGGCTTTGGTGTATGAATTCATGGTAAATGGCAATCTAGATGAGTGGTTGCATCCAAATCCAAAAACAAATGATGATGAGGCTCTAAAGAAACGACACAGTTTGAGTCTTCTTCAAAGGTTGAATATCGCCATTGATGTTGCTAACACATTGGAATATCTTCATCATCGTTGCGATAAACCGATTGTTCACTGCGATCTCAAGCCAAGAAATGTTCTTCTCGATGAAGAAATGATTGCACATGTTGGTGACTTTGGCTTGTCGAGATTTCTTATTGAGCACACACATGATCTTTCAACTAATCAATCAAGCTCCGTTGGAGTAAGAGGAACAGTGGGTTATGCTCCACCGGGTATTTTATTTTCTCATATCACATTTTTTCTTTCCATGATCTCAAGTTCATTACAAATACCAAGACTATGTACTTACTTTCATTTTCCTTTCAAACAAACATATTATATGTGAATATACAGAGTATGGTATCGGAAAGAGGTAACAACATATGGTGATGTATATAGTTATGGCATACTCTTGCTGGAGATGTTCATAGGAAAAAGGCCAACCGATGACATGTTCAAGGACAGCTTTATGCTACATGAATTTGTCAAAGCGGCATTGCCTGAATGACTGGTTGATGTTATTGATCCTATTCTTCTTTGGGAAAGAGAAGATCAGCATGGAGAGATAAGAACCAATGAAACTCCCAATTATCAGAGTCAAATTAGAATTAGGTCCAAAATTAGAGAAGGCTTGAGTTTGATACTTGGAATTGGAGTAGCTTGTTCCATGGAATTTCCAAGGGAAAGGATGAACATCAAGGATGTCTTGAAAGTGCTACATTCGATTCGAGAAAAGACTTCTTGGGATTAGTATTGCATAGAGAAAGAACTAAAGGGTCGATTGATTAGTAGTATTACATTTTGCTTTGGGGAAATAAGAAGCACTTTTACATTTTTGTTGTCACATAATATCTTCTTGTTTTATAGAAAGTTCGAAGGGTCTGGCTTTTTCAATGTTACCAGAGTCGAAAGATGAGTTTATATATATAGTGTACACATAATTAATCAGCTAAGTAATGGCCAAATATTTACAAAAGGAAAGAAATAATATCCGCAACTAAAAAGGAAAGAAATAAAGTGAAGTCAGCTGTACTATATATACTGTCTAGGATAGCTGTTAGGAATTCACTGCAAGATATGCATGCCTTGATCTAATTTTAATTGATTTAAGGGAGCTTGGCTTACGTCAACATCCCCCCGAATGAATGGGGGGCTCGCAAACCATGAGCTTGTCTCACAAAAACAGAAACAAGAGGAGGAAAGTCCCTTGGTAAAGAGGTCTGCCAACTAGTCAACAGTGGAAATAAAACAAAGAGCAACATCCTTGTTGTGGAT
The DNA here is from genome assembly GCF_018687715.1 of Carya illinoinensis. Taxonomy (NCBI): domain Eukaryota; kingdom Viridiplantae; phylum Streptophyta; class Magnoliopsida; order Fagales; family Juglandaceae; genus Carya; species Carya illinoinensis. The sequence goes on along the minus strand of NC_056767.1, from coordinate 8,153,477 downwards.
TTTCTCTTGAATGAAATGAATATCAACTTCAACATGTTTTGTACAGGCATGAAAAATCTGATTAGAGGCTAAAGAAATAGCGCCAAGATTATCGCAATGAATAATAGGAGGAAAAACTAAGGAAATGGACAGGTCTTTGAGAATCTTCTGAATCCAATAAACTTCAGTGACAGTCATGGCAAGAGCACGGTATTCAACTTCTACACTTGATCAGGAAACAATGGATTGCTTCTTGGCACACCAGGAGACTAAACAAGGACCCAGAAAAACACCATAACCCGTAGTAGATTGGCGATCATCCAGATCACCTTCTCAATCTGAATCATTAAAGGCTTGTAAGTGAAGAGAACCCCGAGTATAATATAATCCATGATCGATAGTGCCCTTTAAATAGCGTAAGACACGCTTGGCGGAGGACCAATGTGTAATGGTTGGAGAATGGAGATACTAGTATAATTGATTGACCGAGTAGGAAATCACAGGCCAAGTGAGAGTGCAGTATTGAAGAGCCCCTACAACTTGTCAATATTTGATGATATCAGGGAGAGGTTCACTAGAATGAGAGGCAAGTTTTCTACCTGCAACACAAGGAGCGGCATAGGGCTTGGCTCCGTTCATTTTAGCACGATGCAACACATCAAGAATGTACTTGCTTTGACGAAGATGAAGACCATGAGCATCAGGAAAGTGGGGATCAACATAGCCATGTGGTTGTTCAATATACACCTCCTCATCAATGGTCCCATGTAAGAATGTATTGGAAACATCCAACTGACGAATGTTCCAACCAAAGTGAACGGCAATGTCCAATACAAGCTAGATAGTGGCAGGTTTGATAACAGAGCTAAAAGTCTCTGAGAAATTAATGCCGGGAACTTGTTCAAAGCCCTTAGCGACCAATTGAGCCTTACGACAATCAAGAGACCCATCCTCATTTTGTTTAGTTTTGTACACTCATTTAGTATCAATAATATTTTGGGTAGTGGGACGTGGACAAAGAGTCCAAGTATTATTTTCCACCAACGCAGTGTATTCTTGGTCCATGGCATTTCTCCACCCATTAGAAGTTATGGCTTGAGAAAAGGTTTTAGGGTTAGGTAAGGAGGTGGTTGTATTAAGAGCAAGAAGCAGATGTTTTCTTGAATAAAACGAAGTGCAATCAGGGAAAGATTTAGGGCTTAGAGAGCCAGTTTGGGAACGAGTGGTCATGCATGTAGGGGGTAAATGTCAAGTATGGAAAGTGTGGAAGGATAGGGAATCTCGAGATTGAGGAAAGAGTTTGAGTGAGGGGAGATTGTATCCGAAGATGGAAGGATGGAAGAGGATGTTTCGGTGAGGGGAGAGAGATTTTCAATAGATTGATTTTCAGTGGAGGGATATATGCTTGGGTGAGGTGTAGGTGAGTTAATTTTGGGTGAGTGATCTACGGTGGATTGATTTTTAGTGAAGGGAGGTATGTGTGAGTGATTTATGGGTGAGTGAGGTGTAGGTAAGTGAGGATAGGTGAGTTATTTATTTGTGAGTGATTTATGGGTGAGGGATTTTTTGTGAGATGTTGGCTTGAAAAAAGAATGTGCAATTGAGAGGTGGAAGAGGGGATTGTCGTAATTAGAGACAGAATTGTGCCAGCCGAATGTGAGGATGGTAGAAGCAGAGTTTGACTTGTGGGAAAATAAAAAGGATCACGTTGGGATCAGCTAGAGGGTTGAGAGACATCCATCTTTCTCTGTGCAGGAAATAAATGCTCATCAAAGACCACATGTCATAACAAATGAACTTTTTTTTTATATTCGATCAAAACGACAATATCCCTTATGGTTGGATGAATAACCTAAAAAGATACATTGTTTGCTTCTAAAGGCAAGTTTATTGGCAGCATATGGTCTTAACAAAGGATAACATGCACACCCAAACGTCCTAAGTTGGAAATAATCCGGCGGTTTTTTAAACAACTTACTGTAGGGTGACTCAAAATTTAGAGTAGGGGTAGGAAGATGGTTGATGAGATGAATAGCAGTGGAGAACGCATCAACCCAAAAAGTGGAAGGGCTATTAGACTGAGCTAGAAGAGAGAGGCCAATCTCCATGATATGCCGGTGTTTACGTTCAACAATTCTATTTTGTTGTGATGTATAGGGACAAGTTAACCGATGGTGAATCCCATTTGAATTTAGAAAAGAGATAAATTGATTGGATGTGAATTCACCACCATTGTCAAATTGAAATTGTTTAATCTTTCACAAGAACAAATTTTCAACTAAAAGCTTGAATTTAACAAAGACAACCATGTAAATCGATAGTAGTTGTCAATAAAAATTACATAATAAAGACAACCACCTTGAGATTTAATAGGTGATACCCATACATTGGAATGAATAGTTTACAAAGGAACTAGAGACACCGTATTAGAATCATTGAAATGAAGTTTTTTGGCTTTTCCCAACTGGCAAGCGAAACAAAGATATTCTTGAGAGGCCGACCCTTGAAGTGGAAGCTTGAAGGAATATATGACAAACTTAGTAATTTGAGTGAAGGATGTCCTTGTCTTGCATGCCAAACATCTAAGGAAGTTTTAACACCGAAAAGAGCTACTTGTGCATGACACATTTTTATGGTATTTTTGTTGAGATGCACAGGATAGAGGCCGTCTCTACTCAGACCCTCCAGTAGGGTGGTTCCTGTTTTGTTGTCCTTAACAAAGAAATAGGAATCTGTTAGAAGAAAAAAACAATCATTATCAACACAAAGTTGGTTTATGGAAAGAAGGTTGGTTGTGGCATCGAGACAATGTAAAACACGGTTAAAGAGTAAATTTGGCTGTGGAGTGTTTAAAGAAAAGGAACCTGTGTTTTGGATTGTAAGACCATTACCATTACCCACATACAGCTACCATTTCAGTGCCACCGTACGTCCTCTGAAGAGTGAGATTTGCCAAGTCATTCGTGATATGCTGATTGGCTCCACTGTCGGCAAACCACGTGTTCTCTTCATGGTGTGCATTGTTATGTGCCACTATAACAGCAAGTTGTAATCCATCCTGTAATAGTAGTCAAGGCATTATGGCTAGATCTTCCGCAGATCTGACAAGGTACACGTGCAGGATGAGAGTAGTTGTGCTGAGGAAAATGTTGACTGGAAGTTTTTAGGCTTTGGTTGCGAAGTCCTCGGTGGAAATTGATTCCAATTAGGATGGAAGTTGTTGTTGTTTTTAGGCTTCCTTGGACCATTCTTAAATTGATTTCTAAAGGCTGCCACCATAGCAAAAGTCTACTGCTCCATAGTTCTATGATACCAAGTTTGATTCTCAAGAAGAACCTCATAAGACAGGAGCTCTGATTGAAAATCTTCTAGGCTCATCATATTATTTCGTAGTGCAAAAGAGCAGGAGACAGTAAAGGGATTAAAGGAAGCATTAAAACCTCCTATAATGTAGTTGATCAAATCCTCTTCACCAACAGGCTACCCAACAGCAGCTAGTTGATTGACACTCATCTTGGCAGTGTTCAAGAATTCACTGTAGCTTTGTTCTCCTTGATGCAAGTTTTGTAAAATACGCTTCAAATGTCTGACCCGAGAATGAGCATGAGAGGAATATTTGTTTGCCAAAGTGTTCCATACTTACTTTGCCGAGTTTAAACCATACAGAGATGGTAGGACTTGATCAGCAAGTGTGGAGTTGATTAATCCAAGAACGAACTATTGTGCTTCCGGCCTGTCCAAAAATCATACAAAACAATTTTAAAGTGGTTCAGCAAATTGCTTACGTCCACTGGAGCCTCTTTTATAGAATTTGTACGAGATTTACAAAAAACTCTACAAAATTCTATTTCTCTCTCACGTCCCTCTTTCTCTCTTCGCCCACTGCATTCTCTGCAGATCAGAACTCTCAGATTTATAGGAGAAGTTCTCTTCAACAATTTGCTGATCAGTTTCGGTGCAGCAATTTGCTGCTGAAAAAATCGGAGGCGCCTAATAAAAACAAGGCACCGAACGGTGCATGTGCGTTCGGTGCAGCAGGCCACTTAGGTGGCTTTCAACAATCACCCCCTCCACCCAAGTATGCCATACCATATTGCTTGTAAATTGATTCATTTTTCAAATGAATACACCTCTTTATTTGACATGAGAGACTTCTGTTATCGAATACGCTCCAATGCACCCGACGGTGCTTAGCAGTGTACAATACTGATCAAGTCCAAACAGTGTTGGAACTCGATCCCTGTGACGACTTTCGTCAACATATCTGCTAGATTATCTTCAGTGCCAATCTTCTGAAGTTTGATGTCATCTTCTTCTAATATTTCACATATAAGGTGAAATCGGACATATATATGCTTTGTTCGAGAGTGATAAACCTGATTCTTGGCCAAATGGATTGCACTTTGACTGTCATAGTAAACGGTAACCTCTTGCTGCTCAAAGCCCAAATCTATTACCAATCCCTATAACCAAATGGCTTCTTTCATGGCTTCTATTACAGCCATGTATTCAGCTTCAGTTGATGATAGTGCAATTGTCGACTGTAGAGTTGATCGCCAACTAATTGGTCCTCCAGCCATAGTGAACACATATCCAGTTGTTGATCGGCGTTTGTCAAGATCACCTGCAAAGTCTGAGTCAACGTATCCAATTACTAGACTATCTTCACTCTTTTCGAACTTCAAACCAACATCTACGGTCCCAGCAATATACCATAGAATCCACTTAACCGCATGCCAATGAACCTTTCCAGAATTATGCATATAGCGACTAACTAAGCTAACAGCCTCGGAGATATCAAGTCGTGTACACACCATGGCATACATTAAGCTTCCAACAACACTTGCATATGCGACATTCCTCATGTAGTCCCGCTCTTCATCGGTTTTAGGAGACTGCAATGCACTGAGCTTGAAATATGAGGCCATAGGAGTACTCACTGGCTTCGTCTTCGAGTCGATGTTGAAGCGTTGTAGTATTCTCTTCAGATAACGCTTCTAAGTAAGATGAACTATACCTTTCACCCTATCTCTGCTGATCTCCATCCCCAGTATTTTTTGTGCTTCTCCCAGATCTTTCATTTCAAACTCATTACTTAACTGAGTTTTTAAGCAATCTATCTCCCCCTCGCTTTTACATGCAATTAACATATCATCTACATATAAAAGCAAATAAATGAAAGATCCATCTGCAAGTTTTCTGAAATATACACAATGATCGTATTGGCAATGAGTGTATTTCAGATCCATCATAAAGCGGTCAAACCGTTTATACTATTGCCGAGGTGACTGCTTCAAGCCATAGAGAGACTTCTTCAGACTACATACCCAATTTTCTTTACCAGCTTCTTTGAATCCTTCTGGTTGAGACAGATAAATCTCCTCTTCCAGATCACCATGTAAAAAAGCTGTCTTTAACAGCATTGTGCATTGCAAGAATTGCAATGCCATATATTTCTTCAGTCACCATATTCACAACATCATTCACAATTTTCTCCTGATTTTAGCAGTCTCTTGTGGCCTGTCTTGCCACAATTTCTAGCGAGTCATCTGTTGTCCAGATCTTGACTTGCCTCTGTCCTTACTATCAACATGCAAGACCAACAACTCGAGATCTTGCCAGAATCTCTTCTGCGCACCTCTTCATCCAGGATAAGATCTCTTACATTGAGAAACTTCAACTTTGACTTCTTTGCAGAATTACTCATAGCCATTCTCATAACCTCCTAACTTTTTGACCACAACGTCAAATGTTATTAGGCAACAATAGTACCTTCTGCCTTTTCTGAAGTTGAACTGTTTCTTCATCTGCACTTTGTTATTTGCAATTGGCCTTTCAAAGAAAGTCACAATGAGATCCATTGTTGTTCTCCTCTTAATAACATTATGCTCCATGAGTTGTATGTCTGCCAAAACCTGCTGATATAACAAGTTAATCAGCATCGTCCAATGATCTGAAGTTTGCTCCTCAAACTTCACGATCCCAACTGGCTTAAATCAAGCCCAAACAAACTGAGTCCTGCAACATTGGACTCCAACTGGCTGACATCAAGCCCAAAACTAATGAGTATGTCACGACTCCAACTGGTTGCGATCAAGCCAAAAACAATTGAGTCCGCCACGACTCTAACTTGCGATCAAGCCCAAAACAAATGAGTCCTTCATGACTCCAACTGGCTACGATCAAGCCCAAAACAACTGAGTCCTTCACGACTCCAACTGGCTACGATCAAGCCCAAAACAAATGAGTCTGTCACGACTCCGACTGGCTACGATCAAGCCCACAACTGATCTGCAACTATGAACGGTTCAGATCGAAAGTACCGATAGCAAATCTCAACATTCCCACCGTACCGATGAGTCCGGAACGATCCAAATAGTTTGTCAGCACTATTTGATCATCGCAATGGAACTCCAACTGGCGTGGATCTAGCCCAAAATGATCTGCAACACGTGGACGGTTCAGATCGAATGTACCGATGGCAAATCTCAACATTCTCATCGTACGAATGAGTCCGGAATGATCCAAATGAACCATTACATCAAATAATGAATGCGGATACAAACTCTCCAACTTGCACAATATCAATGCAATGTCAACTTCCATTTTTAATAAGGCATCAACTTTCAACGTTCTACTACAAATACTCCTGAAAACTCGCCCTGTGAGAGCTGTATGAAGATCTCGAGTAAGCTTTCCATGCACACCAATGGGCAACAATCGCTGCAGAAATATATGGCAGTCATGGCTTTTGAGACCAGTTATCTTCCAATCATGAGTTCGGACACATCTTGACATGTTTGAAGCTTAACCATCGGGTAATTTGATTGTCATGAACCAGTCACAGAATTTCTTTCTCTCATCACTTGAAAGTGTATACCATCCAAGGGGCATATAAGCTGACAACCCAGTATCTTGCAAATGCAACTCCGATCTTATTCCCAACTCTTTCAAATCTTTACGAGAGTTGACTATATCTTTTGTCTTCCCTTGTATTGACATCAGGATACCCAAAATATTCTCACATATATTTTTTTCAAAGTGCATAACGTCTAGATTGTGACGCAGTGTCAAGGTAGACTAGTATGGCAACTAAAAAAAAAAAACTTTTTTTTGTCCAATTCAATTCCACTGCTTGTCTTTTCCTCTTTCGACATCTTGCATTCTTCCCAAATCTGTTGTTTGGAACATCTTTCAATTGACTGAGAATATCATAGGAGTGTAATTGACTAACATAGGAGTTTTAACTGAATATATATGCCATATAGATGATAGAATCCCAAATCGTCCACTTTGGACAATTTAAGAGTTGTACCCAAACATTCTTTAAGAGAATGTTTGGCCACAACTCTCAAACGGGTCTAAGGTTTAACTGCATGTAAAATAACAAGAAAATCCAACAGCTCAATAGTAAACATAACAATTGTTATAATCACATTCCAAATCACAAATACATTGCAAAACTACATTACAAGTATACATGATGGGCCCTTAAAGATTTTGAAGTAGACCCTAGAATTATTTACTTAAATATTTTTAACGTATAAAATGAACTATTAATTTATTTAATTAGACTACTTAAATATTTTTAATTATACATTATAATTATTTAATTAAATATTGTATAAGTATATTTTATGTGTTAATCATTTTAATTAGAGTACTTAAATATTTTCAAATATTTAATTATAATTTTTTAATTAAATATTTTAAGTATTAATCTATTTAATTAGAGTACTTAAATATTTTCAATTATACATTATAATTACATTTTATAATTACATTATAAATATCTATTTAATTGATACTGTTCGAACAAACACTCCAAATGTTTGAACGGAATTCTGGTCGAGACAGATTCCATTCAAACTGAGTAAATTCAATTCAAACGGGATTCAGAGTGTTCGAATGGGACCAAACCAGAAACTAGTCACGAAACATAGCAAAACACTAAACCACAAAACACAATTTTCACATACATGATGGCATATATATTTCAATACAATATACTGAAAACTATATGATTATCCCTAAATATGATTATTAAATAACTTAGAAAACTATAAAAACTTACCTCTAATTTTTGCAATCCAATAAAAATATCAATCGACAATACCTATATATGCATAAAACACATTAAACCTATGTTCTATCTCAGGAATAAATGCAACAAATATCAAGATACTTGTAAACGAAAATCGGAATGAAAAATAACAAAAAAAATATATTACCTCTTGTGCTTGTCTCTTCTCTCTCAAGAATATCTTCTCTCTCACTTCTTTCAAGCTCTCTCTCTCCACAACACTCTCTCAGAGCCTCTGCCACGCTCTTCTCCCTCTTTCAAACATCAATCTAAGTGAAAATGAAATGAAAGGACCGGGTTAATAATATGTGAATTTCCATTCAAACGGATTTTTTAGAAGTTCAAACGTGAAAATCAAAAAACCGTGAATTTTTTCCACAATATTTTACCATTCGAACTAATAATATTAGAGTTTGAACAAAAACAATGAATATTCTCCAGCATATACTGATAATTTGGCATGAATTTTCCCTTTAAATAAAAAAAATTCGTTCCAACAAACTTTATCTCTATTCGAACTGTTTTTTTATTAGTTTGAACTGATAATTATAGCAATATATAAATATACACATAATACACCAAATATTATTATTAGTATATGTTAAAACTATATACACTATATAATACTAAGTGTCACTAATAGCATAATACTAAGTTTCTTATCAATCTATAATATTAAGTATTAATAATAGTATAATATTTCATTTAGTATCACTAATAGTGTTATACTTATAATTAATATCACTATAAGTATAATACTAAGTATCACTAATAATATAATACTAAGTTGTGACGCCCCCAAATCCCCACGCACGGACACGGGGAAGTCGAGACGTCCGGATGATAACATCACGGGTCATCATCCTATCGACGACTGTCAAGTGTGTGTAGAAGCAACAAATGTGCAAAAAGATATACGCAGCAGATAACGAAAGTCATGACTAAGTACCAGAATTTTTCTTATTTAAAACAAAGATGTTCAAAACATACATAAATAAATATTACAAATCACAAATATAGTTTTAAACCAAATACAAAACATAACATCAGCATCCCGGCGGAGCCGCATCCTCGGGCTCAGCCTCCTCCTCCTCATTCTCGATCTCTGCACCAAAATCTACGGTACCAAAAATGGTGCCGCAGGTAAGTAAACTCCAAACACCACTAGATAAAAACATATAAAACTCAAACAATATGCATGAAAGAAAAACCAATGCACATGCGCCATAAAACCATAATTTTTCCAAGCACGCCAAAAACCCATTTGGCCCACAAAAACATATCCTTAAAACCAAGCCTCACCATTATCCCAGATAATGGCCCAAACCACCATTTTCCCAAAAAATGGATCAGAAGCCTCGAAAACCAAACATCGCCATTTTCCCAAAAAATGGCCCACATCCGAAAACCATAAAAACAATCTGGTTATGCATGCACCATGATCTCCCCTAGGGATCACCCGCACACCCTGGTTCTGTGCCACACCGCAGGTAACGACTACGCATGTGACACCTAAACGAGCGATGCCCAGACTCGCGCACCGCGCGTACCTGGCCAGGCCATCTTCTAGTCCCCACCACTCTAGGGACCACGAAGTCGTCACGACAGCGTTACCGTATCGTGCGATCCGGTCGTCGCCCTACGACAACCCAGGGGATGTCATTCAATATTATCCACTCCCGAGTGACCAGAGGAGCTCCACCGAGATAATAACCCATCATGGCTTGGGCTCGTGAGACACACGCACCCAAAACCATTTACGCCAATAAAATGGAATTTTCTCGATTAAAACAAAATGCACATAAACACAATATGCAACTCATGCCTCATGGCCCAAATAATCAAGCAATCACAAACAAGAAAAACCAAGCACTCCGTCCTCAATCCATCTGACCCCCGAACTCCTCGAACTCAGTCTAGAATCAGCCAACCAACAACAATTAATTATTGAATGAGCAAAATATATTTAAATCTAAAAGTAGGGTTTCAAAAATACTTACAGCGCTATATGGTATTTTTAGAAAACACGCGGCGTTGCAAACGGCGGAAGGAAAGCAACGTAACAGTGAAATTTCACTGCAGCCATGGGTTGTAAAATACCCACTTTTGAACGAGGACAAACCAAGGCTCGGGATTGATGGGGAAGGTCTAAGGATGTTCATGAAGCTAGTGGAAGTGGAGTTTGGCAGTGAGTGACGGCGGAAACGGCGTAGGAAGGGTCGAAATGCCCAAAACGGAAACTAGCTTGTGGGAGCTATTCCGGTGGCTGTTAGAGGCCGGAAATGGGTGGGTTAGGACGGCAAGGAGTCAGTGATGAAGTGGTGAAGAGGTGGTGGCCGGAGATGGAGCGACGGCGGCAGATCAGAGCAAAATCTGTGAGGCTTGCTGGGCTTTTTCCGGCCAAACGGCGGCTCTATTGGCGGTGAAAATTGGTGGGGTGGTTCACCGGAGGGAGGGGAAGATTTTAGTGGGAGTTGTGTGCCGCACGGTGGCCGGCGGTGGTGGGTCTAGGCTGATGAAGCTTCCGGCCGTGAGGGAGAGGAGAGAGAGAGAGAGACGAACGGGGGGATTATGCGCGGGAGGGGAGGGGAAAAAGGAAGGGAAAAAGAAAAAAGAAAAAATAAAAGAAAAAGAAAGAAAAGAGAAAAAGAGAAAAAGGAAAAAGGGAAAAGAAAAGCTGGAGGAAAGAAATGAAGTCCAATCCTCACTCCGGAAACCAAAACAGATCCGCCGAAAATGATATTAAAAATCAAAAAATGACTAAATAAAATAAACACCGCATCAAATAAATTAAAAACCAATTTAAAATGCAATAATTTAAAATAAATAAACCACTATATTAATTAAATTAAAAACAACCCTTCAGTGAAAATACACGTAAAAGTGGGTCATCACATCCTCCCCCCCTTAAAACAAATTTCGTCCTTGAAATTTGCAAGATCAACCACCAACTTAAAACAAGCCACATAAAATCACATAAATCATCTATGACCAAGATTAAGAAACGTACCGTCTTTACTCAAACAAGTATGGGTATTATTCCCTCATGTCCGCTACTCGCTCCTAAGAGAAGTCTTGAGCTAACGGATCTTCCCATGCCACCTTAACCAAAGGTATCGTCTTGGACCTCAACTGTTGCTCCTTCCGATCCATGATCTGCGACGGAACAACCTCATAAGTGAGATCCAGTTGCAACTGGATACTCCCTGGATCGACAAAGCGTGGCCCTTGTTGTCCAAAGCTCTTCTTCAAGGACGATACGTGGAAAACATCATGAATATCCCCAAAATACTATGGCAAAGCAGCTCTATAGGCGACGGACTCTACTTTCTCCAAAATTTGAAAAGGGCCGACATACCTCGGATCCAGCTTCCTCTTCTTACCAAAACGCTTAACACCTCTCATGGGAGAGACTTTGAGATAAACCCAATCACCTTCTTCAAAAGATAACTCTCTCCTCCTGGTATCAGCATAGCTTTTCTGACGACTCTGAGCTGCCGCCATTTTATCCCTGATGATCCAAACTTGGCTTTGCATCTCTTGAATTATTTCAGGTCCAATTATCCTACTCTCCTCGACTTCATCCCAACACAAGGGCGATCTGCACATCCTCCCGTAAAGAGCTTCATAGGGAGCCATCTGAATGGTCGCATGGAAGCTGTTATTATATGCAAACTCTATGAGCGGCAAATGGTTTTTCCAACTCCCTTGAAATTCCATGACACAAGCTCGCAACATGTCTTCAAGGGTCTAAATGGTGCGCTCCGATTGGCCGTCTGTCTGTGGGTGATAAGCAGTACTGAACTTCACCTTAGTACCCAAAGCTGCCTGCAAACTCTTCCAGAACTGGGACGTGAACCTTGGATCTCGATCCGACACTATACTCTTTGGTATGCAATGCAGCCGCACTATTTCTTTCACATACAAGCGTGTCAACTTACCCAAGGAATCGGTGTTATTAACAGGCAAGAAATGAGCACTCTTTGTTAACCGGTCAACAATCATCCAAACAGAATTTTTCCCACTAGGCGTTCTCGGCAAACCCACTACAAAGTCCATCGTGATGTCATCCCATTTTCACTCAAGAATAGGGAGGGGTTGGAGCATACCTGCGGGTCTTTGATGCTCGGCCTTCACTTGACGGCATGTGTGACATTTCTCAACATACAAGGCAATATCCCTCTTCATTCTATCCCACCAATAATTTTTCTTCAAGTTCCAGTACATCTTTGTACTGCCGGGATGAACTGAATAAGGGGCCGCATGAGCTTTTGCCATGATTCGCTCATTGAATTCTGAATCTTTGGGGACCACTCTGCGATCTTGGAATCGAAGTATTCCATCTTTATCCATACTATAGTGCAACGGCCCTCGAGACCTGATATTCAGCAGCTTCGGATCCTTCCTTTGAAGAGTCTTCAATTCCTCAAAATCAGTTACCCGAATGTCAAGAACTGAAGATAGAATCTCTTCTTGCTGTGAACTTTCAATAAGGAGCCTTCTCATCCCACAAAGCAAAGAATCCAATTCCGACGGCTGGGCTTCATCTTCCAAGTGCGATTTTCGGCTCAAACCATCAGCAACTATATTAGCCTTCCCCGGATGATACTTGATCTCACACTGGTAGTCACTAATTAGCTATAGCCATCGCCTCTACCTCATGTTCAGATTTTTCTGGGAAAACAAGTGCTTCAGGCTCTTGTGATCAGTGCATACTTCACAAGCTTCCCTGTACAAAAAGTGCCGCCAGATCTTGAGGGCAAAAACAATCGCAGCCAATTCCAAATCGTGCGTCGGATAATTCTTCTCATGGTCCTTTAGCTGACGAGATGCATACGCAACAACCCGTCCTTCCTGCATAAGGACACAACCCAAACCGAATTTAGACGCATCGCTGAAGACTACAAATGGCTTATGCGGTTCTGGAAGCGCTAACATTGGTACCGTCGTCAACCTGACCTTCAATTCTTGGAAGCTTCCCTCACACTTATCTGACCAAAAAAATTTTGTATTCTTCCAAGTCAAAGCTGTGAGAGGTCCGGATAGGCGAGCAAATCCCTCCACAAATCTTCGGTAATATCCGGCAAGTCCCAACAAACTCCGGATCTCGCGCACTGTAGTCGGACGCTACCATGACAAAATGACTTCCACCTTACTAGGATCAACAGCCACTCCGTCTCAGGAAATCACATGCCCAAGAAATCTGACTTCCTCCAACTAGAATTCACACTTGCTGAGCTTGGCGTACAACTGGTGTTCTCTCAATTTCCCAAGTACCAGACGAAGATGATACACATGCTCTTCAACATCTCGGGAATAAATCAGAATATCATCAATGAATACCACCACAAAGGAATCCAGATAAGGTTGAAATACTCGATTCATTGAATCCATAAAAGCAGCAGGGGCATTAGCTAACCCAGACGGCATCACCTTAAATTCATAATGCCCATATCTCGACTGAAAGCAGTTTTGGGCACATCCTTGTCTCTGATCCTCAGCTGGTAGTATCCCGACCTCAAATCAATCTTCGAGAACACAGCTGCTCCTTGAAGCTGATCAAATAAATCATCTATCCGTGGGAGAGGATATTTATTTTTGATGGTCACCTTATTTAATTCCTGATAATCGATGCACATATGGAGGGTTCCATCTTTCTTTTTAACCAACAACACTGGCGCACCCCACGGCGAAGTACTAGGCTGAATAAATCCCTTATCTACCAGCAGTTGCAACTGAGTCTTCAACTCTTTTAATTCAGCCGGTGCCATGCGATAAGGAGCTTTATGTACAGGGGTTGCTCCAGGTTCTAAGTCTATAACAAACTCCATTTCTCGAACAGGGGGTAGTCCAGGCAAGTCATCCACAAACACATCGGGGAATTCTTCCACAACTGGAATGTCTACCAAAGACTTCTTCTCGGATGGTGTGGACACCATCTGGACTAAGAATGCATCCGCTCCCCATGCAATTTCTCTTCTTGCTTGAATTGCCGATATAATTACCGGCTTTTCTTTTAACTTACTCCCCGCAAATTCCAGACAATCCCCATCTGGAAGCTGAAAGGTAATTACCCGACTTTTGCAATTAATACTCGTAGAATATCGATATAGCCAATCCATCCCGAGAATGATATCAAAACCCAACAGCTTAAACACCACCAAATCAGCATCCAAGATCCTTCCATCAAAATTTAACGGGCATCCCAACACAACCTTGGAGCACCACACCATTTCACCATCGGGTAGAGCCACTACCAATGACTTTGCCAAAGGTTCCGTGACCAAATTACACATTCGAGCAAAGGTGGAAGATACAAATGACTGTGAAGCACCCGAATCAAACAAAGTGCAAGCATAAAACTCATATAAACAGACTCTTCCTGAACCAAACACATTAACCCATGAAATCTAAAAACAAAGGAGAAACCAAATACACCAAAAATTAAATCCAACATAAAATTAAATTAAATTAATCCATACCTGTAATTATTCCAGCATCATGGGTCGCTGGTGCCTCATCATCCACATCTCCGGGTGTGACAGCATAAACCAAGACTTGCACTGCTTGCCTTGGATTTGTTCTTCCACCGCGTCTACCTCCACGGCTTCCTTGAACTGGTCTTGGACACTCACGGGCAAAGTGACCCTGCTGGCCACAATTATAACATCGAGCGCCACCAGAAGGGCACTCACCCACATGGGCTCTATTACAAACTCCGCAAAGAGGCACACATCCTCCCATGCGAACACCTGAGGATGCTTGCAGTCAAGTTCCGGTCTGCAGAACAAATTTCTGAGGCGAACCCGAGCTGCTTCCTTCACCAGAAAAACTTCGCCTCTTATGCCCTGGAGGGAAGCCCATACTCAAATATTCTCTCGCTCCACAAGGGTGGCTACATCCACTAAGTCCTGAAAAGTGGATATCCGGTGACTGACCACCATACGGCGTATGTCAGGGCGTAGTCCCTCTTGGAAACGCTCAGCTCGCATCTCCTCTGTGGCGATGAGGTGGGGAGCAAACCGCCCAAGTTCTATAAATCTTCGGGCGTACTGTTCCATTGTCGTGCTCTCTTCAACCAAATTTGAGAACTCTCTTGCCTTTTGCTTCCTTACAGAAGCGGTTGTTAAATTCTTTCTTGAAGCGCTGCCAGGTCACAGCGACGAAAGATCCCAATTCTGATTCCAGCATCACCCTCTTGGTATCCCACCAATCAGAAGCAGTGCCTTGCAACAGATAGCTGGCGTAGAGTACTTGTTGTGCCTCGGTGCAACCACACACCTCAAAAGTTCTTTCCAAGTCCTTGATCCACTTTCCAGCTTGAAGTGAATCCTCTTCTCCAGTGAAGTGTGGAGTCCTATGCACCAGAAAGCGCTCATAGGTGCATCCGGCTTGCACCATGATACTAGATCCTCCCGGGTAATGCCAAGGCCCTCCCTGATATGGCCAAGGACCTCCTAGTTGCGGCCAAAGTCCTCCTTGTTGCGGACAAGGCCCTCCTTGTGGCGGCCAGGGACCCCCTTGTTGTGGCCAAGGTCCTCCTGGTTGTGGCCAAGGCCCTATCTGCTGTGGCCTAAAATTCTGCTGCATAAACTCCGTCATCTGCCGTATTGCTTGGGCTATGGAGTCATCTCTTGATGTATTGTCCCGTGGCTCCTGAGTAGATTTCCTTGGTCTCACCATTTTTCCTGCCACCACAACCTTTGACCACCTTTAAGAAAACAAAACAAATAAAACCAACAACAAACAAAAATAAAAACCAAAGACCAACACCACATAACAAGAAACAAAAGAAACCAGCTTGCAAAAGCATAAATAAATAAATAAAAACAAGCAAACAAACTCAAACAAATAAAACAAATCAAATAACAACTTTACTTAACATAATTTTTAAAATACAACCTTAAAAACATTCTCGTACAACCTACGAGACATGTGGTTTTACCCAGAGCCAAATTGTGACGCCCCCAAATCCCCACGCACGGACACGGGGAAATCGAGGCGTCTGGATGGTGACAACCCGGGTCACTACCCTATCGACGAGTGCCAAGTGTGTGCAAAAGCAACATATGTGCACGAAGAAACACACAGCGGATAACGAGAGTCATATAACTAAGTACCAGAATTTTCTTAATATAATACAAGCTATTTAAAACATACATAATTAAAATATTACAAAAACACAAATATAGTTTTAAACCAAACTATAAAGCATAACTTCGACTCAAAACTCCGGCGGAGCCGCATCCTCGGGCTTAGCTTGGAGTTTATTACTTTCTTTCATTTTCATTCGGTGTTGCAGCAGTTTTATTTTTATTTCATTTTCGTTTCGGACATTATCTTTATTTTCATTCGGTTGTTTCTTCGTTTTATTTTTCATGGTTGCTCTTCATTCTATTTTCTGCAATTTACGTTTCAGTTTTTATTTTAGTATTTATTCTCCTGCGGGCAGTGGCAACATCTTTAGGATTTATCTCATTCGGATATTTTCTCAGGTTTTGTCATGACTCAACGTAGATTTATTTTTATCGCTAGAAACATAATGTGTAGCTAATTTTTGAAGCTTGGGTTGTGGAACGAAGCTTGATTTGTTTTGGATTCTAGATCGATGCAATATTATGTTGTTAATTGTTGATTTTACTACGTTACTAGTCAGATTTAAATTGAAAACAGATTGCAGCTCTTGCTCTTGTTTCGTTGTTGACGTAAGGCACAACAAAAGCTTGAAAACTATCAAGGCCTCTCTCAGTTGTTTGTTAATGTGTGTTTGGCTAGTAAAGTAGAGAATCCCTTAGAAAAAAATATTGCAAAACTTGAGCATAATTTTTTATCTTCCGCTTATCAATGCCTTGACTGGATTGTTAATCGAGAAAATTATCTAGAATCCGAAATAAAGAGAGTCTCATACTCGACCCAAGTGTTCGTTAATTTGTTTGTTTTAGAAACTCTAATTTCAACTTCAATTATCTTCTTACATTGCATTTGGATTTTATTTTCATCTCTCATACTTGATTCATTTGTTACTCACAAATCTCTTATTCGCTCTGATAACCCATTGTCCCTGTGGAATATGATCCTGGACTTATCCTTGATACAACTTGACACTTCTACACTTGGAAGCTCATTCGACCACGAGTCACTGAGCTAGGTTACGGCGTGGGAGAGGAGAGAGAGAGAGAGAGAGAGAGAGAGAGAGAGAGAGACGGAACGCACGGGAGAGGAAGGAAGAAGAAAAAAGAAAAGAAAGAAAAAAAAGAAAAAGAAAAAGAAAAAGAAAGAAGAAAAAAAGAAAAGAGAAAAAAAGAAAAAAGGAAAAAGGGAAAAAGAGATGTAGGAAAGAAATGAGGTCCAATCCTCACTCCGGGAAAACAAAACAAATCCGCCGAAGCGAGATTAAAAACCGATAAACGACTAAAATAAATAAAACACAACATCCAATAAATTAAAAACCAATTTTAAATGCAATAAATTTAAATAAATAAACTAATATATTAATTAAAATAAAAACAACCCTTCAGTCAAAATACACGTAAAAGCGAGTCATCACACAAATCGCTCTGATACCACCTGTGACGCCCCCACATCCCCACGCAAGGACACGGGGAAGTCGAGACGTCCGGATGATGACATCACGGGTCATCATCCTATCGACGAGTGTCAAGTGTGTGTAGAAGCAACAAATGTGCAAAAAGATATACGCAGCGGATAACGAAAGTCATGACTAAGTACCAGAATTTTTCTTGTTTAAAACAAAGATGTTCAAAACATACATAAATAAATATTACAAATCACAAATATAGTTTTAAACCAAATACAAAACATAACATCAGCATCCCGGCGGAGCCGCATCCTCGGGTTCAGCCTCCTCCTCCTCATCCTCGATCTCTGCACCAAAATTTACGGTACCAAAAATGGTGCCGCAGGTAAGTAAACTCCAAAAACCACTAGATAAAAACATATAAAACTCAAACAATATGCATGAAAGAAAAACCAATGCACATGCGCCATAAAACCATAATTTTTCCACGCACGCCAAAAACCCATTTGGCCCCCAAAAACATATCCTTAAAACCAAGCCTCGCCATTACCCCAGATAATGGCCCAAACCACCATTTTCCTAGAAAATGGATCAGAAGCCTCAAAAACCAAACATCGCCATTTTTCCAGAAAATGGCCCACATCCGAAAACCATAAAAACAATCCGGTTATGCATGCACCATGATCTCCCCTAGGGATCACCCGCACACCCTGGTTCTGTGCCACACCGCAGGTAACGACTACGCATGTGACACCTAAACGAGCGATGCCCAGACTCGCGCCCGGCGTGTACCTGGCTAGGCCATCCTCTAGTCCCCACCACTATAGGGACCACAGAGTCGTCACAACAGTCTTACCGTATCGTGCGATCCAGTCATCGCCCTGCGACAACCCAGGGGATGTCACTTAGTATTATCCACTCCCGAGTGACCAGAGGAGCTCCACCGAGATAATAACCCATCCCGGCTTGGGCTTGTGAGACACACGCACCCAAAACCATTTACGCCAATAAAACGAAATTTTCTCGATTAAAACAAAATGCACATAAACACAATATGCAACTCATGCCTCATAGCCCAAATAATCAAGCAATCACAAACAAGCAAAACCAAGCACTCCGTCCTCAATCCATCTGACCCCCGAACTCCTCGGACTCAGTCTGGAATCAGTCAACCAACAACAATTAATTATTGAATGAGCAAAATATATTTAAATCTAAAAGTAGGGTTTGGAAAATACTTACAGCGCTATATGGTATTTTTAGAAAACATGCGGCATTGCAAACGGCGGAATGAAAGCAATGTAACAGTGAAATTTCACTGCGGCCGTGGGTTGTAAAATATCCACTTTTGAACAGGGACAAACCAAGGCTCAGGATTGATGGGGAAGGGTCTAAGGATGTTTATGAAGTTAGTGGAAGTGGAGTTTGGCCGTGAGTGGCGGCGAAAATGGCGGAGGAAGGGCCGAAATGTCCAAAACGGAAACTAGCTCGTGGGAGCTGTTCCGGTGGCTGTTAGAGGCCAGAAATAGGTGGGTTCGGACGATAAGGAGTCGGTGATGAAGTGGTGAAGAGGTGGTGGCCAGAGGTGGAGCAACGGCGGCAGATCGGAGCAAAATCCGTGAGGCTTGCTGGGCTTTTTCCGGCCAAACGGCGGCTCCGTTGGCGGTGAAAATTGGTGGGGTGGTTCACCGGAGGGAGGGGAAGATTTTGGAAGGGGTGGTGTGCCACACGGTGGCCGGCGGCGGTGGGTTTGGGCTGACGAAGCTTCCGACCGTGAGGGAGAGGAGAGAGAGAGAGAGAGAGACAGAGAGAGAGAGACAGAGAGACAGAGAGACAGAGAGACAGAGAGAGAGAGAGACGAACGGGGGGGGTTGCGCACGGGAGGGGAGGGAAAAAGGAAGGGAAAAAGAAAAAAGAAAAAAAAGAAAAAGAAAGAAAAGAGAAAAAGAGAAAAGGAAAAAGGGAAAAGAAAAGATGGATGGAAGAAATGAGGTCCAATCCTCACTCTGGAAACCAAAACAGATCCGCCGAAAACGATATTAAAAACTGAAAAACGACTAAATAAAATAAACACCGCATCAAATAAATTAAAAACCAATTTAAAACGCAATAATTTAAAATAAATAAACCACTATATTAATTAAATTAAAAACAACCCTTCAGTGAAAATACACGTAAAAGCAGGTCATCACATAAGTGATGTTATAGTATAGATAGCATAAATATAAAAAAACTCATAGTACTATAATACTTTATAATATATTCTAAGTATTTAGTTTATCACTAATATACAAACTAAATATATTACATATATGTACTTTATACTTATATTTAATGCAATATTTTAGTATATACTTAGTAAATTACTTTATAATGCAATGCTTTACACTACTATTTTATACTCATCTAATGCATAATATATATAGTATTATATATATATACTAGTTACTTATAATATTAATATATAATAGTATATTATATATATTAATATAGATATATATATATTAGTAATATGTTAATACTATTAGTCTATTAGTATATAATAAATTAGTAATAGTTATTAACTTATTTGCTATAACTAATAATACACTAGTACTAATACTATAACTAAAAACTATATGTAATAATAGTAATACTATATGTAATATACTAGTATTACTATATCTCTTCAAACACCACACATTGATTAGTATTCTATGTAATACTTTTTAAATAATAGTAATACTCTTATTACTAATACTTTATGTAGTTATATTAAGTACTATATTACTAATATAGTAATATAGTATTATATATATTAATATATATACTATTATATATATTAATATATATAATAGTATACTATATATATTAATATATATATATTAGTAATATGTTAATACTATTAGTCTATTAGTATATAGTAAATTAGTAATAGTTATTAACTTATTTACTATAACTAATAATACACTAGTACTAATACTATAGCTAATAACTATATGTAATAATAGTAATACTATATGTAATATACTAGTATTACTATATCTCTTCAAACACCACACATTGATTAGTACACTATGTAATACTATTTAAATAATAGTAATACTCTTATTACTAATACTTTATATAGTTATATTAAGTACTATATTACTAATACTTTATGTAGTTATAGTGATTTAATACTAACATATTACATATTAAGTTAACTATACTAATACATTATAAATTTATAAATTATACATATATGATATATTATAATTTATGCCATAACTCTTATAATATGTTAATATATTAATATATACTAATACTATATATTATAGTTAATAGTTATAAGTTAAACAGTATAATAATACATTGATAATAAATATATATAGTTATATACTTATAATGATTTAGTTACTATAAATTTACGATTAGTATAACTATATATATAATAGTATTTGTATTAGATTATTAGTAATTTAGTATAACTATATTATATTAGTAATATTAGTTATGTTAAATCAATCAGTTAATATAACTATTTTCTACATTATTAGTATTAATAATATTAGTATTAGTTATAACTATATAACCTATATTAGACTTAAGAGTCTTAGACTATATAATAGACTAATAGTATTAGTACAACAGTATAAGTATACCGTATAGCTGTCATACCCCGTTTTTATGTGTATTTTTATTGAATAAGTATTGTAATTTAATTAAAATATTGGTTCTTTTATTTTAAATTATCGTATTTTAATTAGATTTATTTAGTTGTAAAATTTATTTTGTAGAGATTTCTTAATATTAATTATTGTTTTGAGTTTAAATTGCTGTTTAATTTATTTTAATTTGTTTGTGGATTTAAAATTTAGTTGTTAGTTTTTACTAGTTATTTATTATATTTTAGCTAGATGTTGAGTTTAAATTATTTTATTCAATTTATAGCTTTTAAAAATTGTTTTCGCTGGACCAATTTCTGGACTCCAGAGATGAGGTTTGGATCTCATTTCTTTTCCTTCCTTTTTCTTTTTCCTTTTTCTTTTTCCTTTTTCTTTTTTTTTTTCTTTCTTTTTCTTCTTTCTTTTTCCAGCTTCTTCCTCCTTTATTTCCCCCAACCCATGCGACGTCTCCCCTCTCCCTCACCATCAATTTTTTTCGTCCGACCAAAACCGCTGCCAGCCACCGCCATGCGGTGCACCACCCACCCAGATTTCTTCCCCTTCGGCCAGTGATCATCCCCACCAAATTTCACCTCCATCCGAGCCACCGTTAAACACCAAGAGCTCCTCCAAGTCGCGGCGTCTTTTCCCTCCAGCGCCGCGTCATTCCACCTCCAGCCACCATCTCTTCACAGCTTCATCACCAACCTCTTGCTATCCTAAACCACCCATTTCCGGCTCCGATCCGTCTCCAGAGCAGCCCCCACTACCACACTTTCCGTTTTGGCCTTCCACCGCCGTTTTCGCCGGCACCCACGGTCAACCCTCACTTCCACTAGCTTTATAAACACCTCTAAGCTATTCCCTATCAATCTCAAGCCTTGGATCATCCCCTTTCAAAAGTGTGTATTTTACAACCCACGGCCACAGTGCTTTTGCATTGTTACATTGCTTTTCTTCTGTCTTTTGCAGCATGTTGATCCTCCAAAAATTATTATATAGCGCTATTTTGATTCAGAGTTTGAGGAGGAGGAGGTTGAGCCCGAAGAGGCGGCTTCGCCAGAGTATTGACTTGGAGTTGTTTTACGTTTGAAAAATTATTCTACTTGCTTTTATGTTATATAAATTTGGATTTGAAACGATGTTAAACTTGTAATATTTTGGTACACTTGTGTTTTAAGAGAATTTGTATTTAAATAAAATTCTGGTACTTAGTTAAAAGACTTTTTCACCTGCTATGTTAATTTTATTATACACGTGATGTTTATACACACATTTGGCACTTGGCGATGGGATGTGTGACCCGTGTTGTCATCATCCTAACGCCTTAATTTCCACGTGTCCATACGTGGGAGTTGGGGGCGTCACAGGTGGTATCAGAGCGATTTGGTTCTGGGTAAAACGACATATCTCGTAAGTGTAATACTAGAAAGTTTTTAAAGTTGTGATTTGAAATTTATTTTATTTAAAGTTTGATATTTGAATTGTTTTATTTAATTTGAATTTATTGGAGTTAGCTTGATTTTAATTTATTTATTTACTTATGTTATTGTATGCTATTTTATTTTATTTTATTTTGTTATTTGATTTTGGTTTTATGTTGTTTATTTTATCCGATATTTAAATGGAATCAAAGGTTGTGTTATGACAGGAAGATGGTAAGACCAAGAAGGCCTACTGAAGAGCCTCAGGATGCTTTTCCAAAAGGCGATGGAGGTTACTCCATAGCTCGAGCGTTAAATCGAATGACTAAATTTCTGCAGCAAACTTTTGGGCCGCAACAAGGGGAGCAAAGTAGAGCGGTTGACTCACTCAAAAATGAGTAGCACTAAAGCTATCCCAAGTGCAGGAGGATGTCGTGTAATAATTAAGAATAAATTCCTAGATCGTCTTCTCAGGAAAAGTTACTTAGAAATCAAACTCGTTGAAAAAAGTGAAAAACTTCACAAAGAGAAAATAAAATGATGGTATGTGCAATGGATTGGAGAGGACACTAGTCTTGGACTAGATTTATATTTTTGGATTTTGATTGTCAGATCGGAATATAAAGGACTAATAGATTAACTCAGAAATTGATAAAACTAAATTAAGAATTAAACTAAATTAAGAAGTAATTGACAAAACATGCACTGAAATTGAAAAGCCCCAAAATCAATGTTCTAGGGTTCATCATTGTATTCAAATCACAAATTCTCAAATTAAACCACCGTAATTATAATCACTATTAAAATGAAAGCTTAACGAAACGATAAAAAATAAATAACATGAATTAAATGAATAACAAATAAATTACTCAAACGTCTAAATCAAAATTCTCCAAAATAATTCAGAAACTCAAAACTGAAATGAAATAGCAAGTAGGGAATTGAAAAGATCAAGCCAATTGAATGGAGATGAAGATTCGAAGCGGTGGAGGAGGCTGAGCTGCAGTGGCAATTGGACCCCTCAAGGAGTTCTTCAATCTGCTGCAGTGTGAGCGAATGATCCAGTGGAAATTGTGTAGCTGCGTGAATGATTGATTGTATGAATCCTCCTCTCCGAATCTGAATGAAAATCAATGGAAAAAATGAATTTCTCAGTGTTTCTCTACTCAAAACCGAGCTTTCCCAGCAAAGAGTCGGCCATAAGATATAAAAAATCATTTATATACTCTGACGGTGGAATAAACCCTGATCTATAAAATACGATATTCGCTCGAGCGGAGTGTCGAGCGAACATCAAGCGTTCGACTCTGCCTAAGTTCGCTCGAGCGGCCTGTCGAGCGAACATCGAGTGTTCGACTGTGCCTAAATTCGCTCGAGCGGCCTGTCGAGCGAACATCGAGCGTTCGACTCTGTCTGAATTTGCTCGAGTAGAGGCATTTGGCCTCCGCTCGAGCGATCTCTTTTCTAGCAACTCGCTCGAGCCCACTGTCGAGCGGAAGTCAAGCATTTGAATCTGCCTGACTTCGCTCGAGCGGCCAGAAGCCGTCGCTCGAGCGATATGTACCATAAACCATATTAATCAACAGTTGATAAAATTAGAGCAAAAATTCATGCTTTTATCAATTAAAATCACAACTTTGATTTATTCATTTTTGCATATAAAACCAATGATAAAGTAATGAAAGAATTAATATATATTGGTTCCAAAAGCATTAAAAATGCAATAGTTCAGCTCAATCACACCCCCCAACTAGCATTTTGCTAATCCTTGAGCAAAATAGTGAAAATTAATTGAGATGAATATTACATAAAGATCGAAATTCAAACAAAAACAATCAAACACAATTCTGAATTCTCACAAAAGTAACATGTTACTACTCAACTGTCAAGGGTTATACCCACCAAGACTATCTCAACAATCTTTCACATAGAATTAAGGCAAATGTCTTAGAACTCAAATGTGTGTGTGGAACTAAACCGGTTGTGTGTTCCTTATTACTAGCCATGATTTGCCATAGGATTTTTCAACCTTAAGATTAATCATTGCTGATTCTAACTACCTCAAAGCCTAAGGGACTAACAGTTTTCACGCCAGCTCTGTATTTAAAGGTTGGACACTCAACCCCCAAAGTCTTGGGTAACTCTTTCTATCCCTTAGGAAAGTTCACTAAGTTGCCTTTATTCCTTTTCTATCTCTTTTTTTTTTCTTTTTTTTTTCTTTTGTTCTTTTTCGTTTTTTTTTCTTTTCTTTTCATATCCTTTTCCTTTTTTTTTTTTTTGGCATGGCTCGGTAGTCCTGCAGTTTACTTCTCCAGTGTTAAATTAATGAATGGTAAATAAGGAACACTACAAGCATAAGCATGTGCAAAATGTCCTTCAAAATTTGCCTTTCGTTCTACAAAAATTTTATCAAGTTTCATCTCAATAAGCATACCATCCCGGTGTTTCAAGCCACATATCAACAAAATATGATGCATCAAAAATCATGCTCTATGTTTAAGCTTGAAAATAAATCTTTACAAATGATCCCGCTCAACTACTCCACCAAGATGCTCAAATTTCACAAATCTTATTTATTTATTTATTTTTTAAAACTGTGCACACATGCTACCCCCCAACTAGTGAGAGACATAGTCCTCAATGAGTCGAACGAAAGAAAAGAAAGTGCATAGAACTAAGCAAGCAAAACAAACAATCAACATGAAATATAAAATCAAAGCAAAAGAACAAATAAAAACAAAGCAAGTAAAGAAAATTGTAAAGAAGGAGAAGCAAATCAAAACACTTCCCTGGGGTCTTGCACAAGCAAGATCTCTTCATGTGGATCAAAGACCTTCAGAAATGACTTTAGACATTGTCCATTGACAGTGAAGCTATTACCATTCTTCGGGTTGACAATGTCTACCGCACCATGAGGATGAACGGTCTTTACAATGTACGGCCCACTCCATTGGGATTTCAACTTTCCAGGAAAAATATGCAAGCGAGAGTTGTAAAGAAGAACTTCCTGGCCAAGTGTGAAATGCTTTGAATGAATTTTCTAATCATGCAGAAATTTCATGCGTTCCTTTGCAAGCTGAGCGTTGTCATAAGCATTCTGACGAGCTTCATCCAATTCATTGATCTACAATTTTCTCAACCCTGAAGCTTCATCAAGTGACATGTTAACATGTTTTATGGCCCAAAGAGCTCTATACTGAATATCAATAGGTAAATGACAAGTTTTACCATAAACTAATCGATAAGGAGACATCCCTAGATTTGTTTTAAAAGCTATCCTATAAACCCACAAAGCATCAAAAAGTTTAACCGACCAATCTTTCCTATTAGGCTTGATGGTTTTCTCTAAAATAATTTTTATCTCTCTGTTTGCCAATTCAGGTTGCCCATTTGTTTGAGGGTGATAAGGGGTAGAAACTCTGTGTGTAATACCATATTTCTTCACAAGTGTAGAAAATGGTTTGTTGCAAAAATGAGAACCTCCATCACTTATAATAACTTTTGGCATGCCAAAACGAGCAAACAAAGATTGCAAAAATTTCAGGACAACATGATGGTCATTTGTTTTGCAAGCAATGGCCTCCACCCATTTTGAAACATAATCCACAGCCAATAGAATATATGTGTTTCCAAAAGAAACTGGAAAAGGTCCCATGAAGTCTATTCCCCAACAATCAAAAATTTCTAAAGTAAGAATAGGGGAAAGAGGCATCATGTCTCTTTTGCTAATGGATCCCAATTTTTGACAAGGCTCACAAGCCTTGCAAAAATTATAAGCATCTTTAAACATAGAAGGCCAGTAAAAACCGCTTTGCAAAATTTTTGAAACTGTTTTCTTTGCTGAAAAATGACCACCACATGCACCCATATGACAAAATCTCAAAACCGAAGAAAACTCATCATCAGGAATGCATCTTCGAATCAATTGGTCCGAACAATATTTAAAAAGATATGGATCATCAAAATAAAAGTGTCGTACCTCAGAGAGAAACCGACGCTTATCTTGGTTGGACCATTCAGAAGGTATTCGCTCAGTCACCAGATAATTGACTATGTCAGCATACCAGGGAGCTCTATCAACCACAAACAACTGCTCTTCCTGTAAACTATCATCAAGAGGAAGGCTGACATTTGAAGAAGGAGATGATGACAATCTAGAGAGGTGGTCAGCTACCACGTTCTCAACTCCTTTCTTGTCCTTAATGTTGATGTTGAACTCTTGAAATAATAGAATCCAGCGATTCAAGCGTGGTTTTGCATCTTTCTTAGCCAACAAATACTTAAGAGCAGAGTGGTCAGTGAAAATAGTAACAGGAGAACCAAGAATATAAGTCTGAAATTTATCAAGTGCAAAAACCACTGCAAGCAATTCTTTTTCAGTAGTGGTATAATTTTTCTGGGCATCATTCAAGGTCTACTAGCATAATAAATCACAAATGGCCTATTATCCACCCGCTGCCCCAAAACAGCTCCTAAGGCATAGTCACTAGCATCTGTCATAATCTCAAAGGGAAGGTCCCACTGCGGAGGTTGCACAATAGGTGTAGTGGTAAGCGATTTCTTAAGGGTATCAAAAGATTTTTGTCACTCATCAGTCCAAACAAATTCAATATCATTTTATAAAAGAGTACACAAAGGTTTTGCAATAGAACTAAACCCTTGAATAAACCGCCTATAAAAGCCAGCATGACCAAGAAAAGAACGAATATCCCTATCTGTCCTAGGAATAGGAAGTTTAGATATTAATTCAATCTTTGCCTTGTCAACCTTTATACCCTCAAAAGAAACAATATGCCCCAATACAATGCCCTGAGTAACCATAAATTGGCATTTCTCCCAATTAAGTAAAAGATTTTTTCCTCACATCTTTGGAGAATACGTGTGATGACCTGCTTTTGAGTGTATTTTCGTTGAAATAATTGTTTTTATTTTAATTAATATTTTAGTTATTTATTTTAATTTATTTGCATTTTAAAATTGTTTTTTTATTTAATTGATGTTGTGTTTTATTTCTTTTAGTTGTTTACAGTTTTTAATCTCTTTTCGGCGGTTTAGTGTTGTTTTTCCCGAACTGAGGATTAGACCTCGTTTTTTCCCTACATCTCTTTCCCTTTTTCCTTTTCTTTTTCCTTTTTTCTCTTTTCCCTTCTTTCTTTTTTCCTTTCTTTTTCTTTTTTTTTTTCTTTCTTTCCCGCTCGAGCCCCCCCGGTCTCTCTCTCTCTTCTCTCTCTCTCACACCGGAACCTTCAGCCGCTCGAACCGCGGCCGTCCGGCCACCGTGCAGCTCACCGCCGGTCCCATCCTCTTCGTCTCCCTCCGGCGCACCTCCCCACCGAAACTCACCCCCAACCGGCCGGCCGTTTGGCCGGAAAAGCCCTTTGAAGCCCGCACGACTTTGGCTCCAATCCGCCGCCGTTGCTCCACCTCCGGCCACCATTTCTTCACCACTTCATCACTGGTCCCTTGCCGTCCTAACCCACCTATTTCCGGCCACCAACGACCACCGGAACAGCTCCTACGAGCTAGCTTTCCTTTTTGGGAAATCCGGCCTCTTTCCGACGATTCCGCCGCCACCCACGGCCAACCACCACTTCCAATAGCTTCACAACCATCCCTAGACCATTCCCTATCAATCTCAAGCCCTAGTTTGTCCCCGTTCAAAAGTGGGTTTTTCACAACCCACGGCCACAGTGAATTTTCACTGTGACGTTGCTTTTTCGCCGCCGTTTGCAACGCCTCGTGTTTTCTAAAATTGCCATATAGCGCTGTAAGTATTTTCCAAACCCTATTTTCAGATTTAAATATATATTGCTCATTCAATTTATTTTATCTGCTGGTTGGTTGATTCCGGACTGAGTCAGAGGAGTTCGGGGGTCGGATGGATGGAGGACGGAGTTGCTTGTTTATTTGATTTATGTGTTGGATTATTTTATTTTGCACTGATATGGCATTTCATGGTGCATGCACGTGTGTTTTTGTTTAAGTGTGAAAAGCCTGTGTATTGGCGTAAGTGGTCTTACGGGTGCGTGTGTATCACGACCCCAAGCCGGGATGGGGTATTATCTCGGTGGAGCTCCTCTGGTCACTCGGGAGCGGAATAAACTGAGTGATGTCCCCTGAGTTGTCGCTAGACGACGGGAGCGGGGCTAGGGGTTGCTTGGCTACGAACGCGCCGAGCGCGGAACCGGGCATCGCCCTACGCACCGACTCTGTGGCCCTTCGCTGGTGAGGGCTAGAGGATGCTTGGCTACGAACGTGTGGGGCACGGAACTGGGCATCGTTCGTTAGGTGTCACATGCGTGGTGGTACTCTGCGGTGTGGCACTGGAGCCAGGGTGTGCGGATGACCCCTAGGGGAGGTCATGGTGCATACGGTTAAAATTGGATAATGGTTTGAGACGGATAAAGGCCAAATGTGACTTTTGGCGTGTTTTTTGGAAAGGATGTGTTTTTGGGCCAAATGGGTTTTTGGCGTGTGTGGAAAATAATGTTTTATGGGCTTTGTGCATTGGGCATGTTTCCTGCATATTGTTTGAGTTCTATATGTGTTTTTATCTGGTAGTGTTTGGGTTTTACTTACCTGCGGTACCATTTTTGGTTCCGTAGCTTTTGGTGCAGAGTTGGAGGACGAAAAGGAAAAGGCTGAGCCCGAGGATGCGGCTCCGCCGGGTTGCTGATGCTATGCTTTATATTTGGTTTAAAACTGTATTTGTGTTTTTGTAATATTTTATCTATGTATATTTTAAACAGCTTGTATTACGTTAAGAAAAATTCTGGTACTTAATTATGACTTTCGTTATCCGCTGCGTGTTTCTTTGTGCACATATGTTGCCTCGCACACACTCGGCACCCGTCGATAGGATGGTGACCCGGGTTGTCACCATCCGGACGTCTCAATTTCCCTGTGTTCGGGCATGGGGATTTGGGGGCGTCACAGGTGGTATCAGAGCGGTTTGGCTCTGGGTAAAACCACATGTCCCGTAGGCAGTACTAGAATGCTTTTTAAAGTGGTGTTTTGAAAATTATGTTAAGTACAGTTGTTTTATTTGTTTGAGCTTGTTTGTTTGTTTGTATTTATTTGGTTATGCTTTTGCAAGCTGGTTTCTTTTGTTTCTTGCTGTGTGGTGTTGGTTTTGTTTTTGTTGGTTTTATGATGGTTTTATTTGTTTTCTTAAAGGAGGGTCAAGAGTGGTGTTGTGGCAGGAAAATGGGGAGACCAAGGAAATCTACCCAGGAACCACGGGACAATATCTCCAGGGATGACTCCCTAGCCGAAGCAATACGGCAGATGACAGAATTTATGCAGCAGAGTGCGAGGTCTCAACAGACAGGGCCTTGGCCACAACAAGGGGGTCCTTGGCCACCATCAGGAGGGCCTTGTCCACCATCAGGAGGGCCTTGTCCACAACAAGGAGGGTTTTGGCCACAACTAGGAGGTCCTTGGCCATATCAGGGAGGGCCTTGGATGTATCCAGGAGGGTCCAGTAGCATGGTGCAAGCCGGGTGCACCTATGAGCGCTTCCTGGAGCATAGGACTCCACACTTCACCGGAAATGAGGATCCACTTCAGGCTGGAAAATGGATCAAAGATCTGGAGAAGACCTTTGAGGTGTGTGGATGCACTGAGGCACAGCAAGTACTCTACGCCAGCTATCTCTTGCAAGGTACTGCCTCTGATTGGTGGGATACCAAGAGGGTGTTGTTGGAATCTGAACTGGGATCTTTCGCTGCGGTGACCTGGCAATGTTTCAAGAAGGAGTTCAATGACCGCTTCTTTCCTGCATCGGTAAGGAAACAAAAGGCAAGAGAGTTCTCCAATCTGGTCCAAGGGGGCGCGACAGTGGAACAGTACGCCCGGAGGTTTATAGAACTTGAGCGATTTGCTCCTCACCTTGTCGCCACTGAGGAGATGTGAGCAGATCGTTTCCAGGAGGGGCTACGTCATGACATACGCCGTATGGTGGTCAGCCATCGGATATCCACTTTTCAGGAATTAGTGGATGTGGCCACCCTTGTGGAGCGGGAAAATAATCTGAGTGTGGGCTCCCCTCCAGGGCGTAAGAGGCAGAGTTTTTCTGGTGAAGGAAGCAGCTCGGGTTCGCCCCAGAAGTTTGTTCAGCGGACCGGAACTCGACCTCAAACGTCCTCAGGTGTTCGTATGGGAGGATGGGTGCCTATTTGTGGAGCTTGTAATAGAGCTCATGAGGGTGAGTGTCGGATGAGTAGCGGACCCCAGTGTTACCGGTGCAGCCAAGTGGGACATATCGCTCGGGATTGCTCCGTCAGAGTTCAAGGAAGCCGTGGAGGTAGACACGGTGGAAGAACCAACCCGAGACAAGCAGTGCAAGCCCAGGTTTATGCTGTCACACCCGGAGAGGTGGATGATGAGGCACCAGCGACCCATGATGCTGGAGTAATTACAGGTATGGTTTAATTTAATTTTAAATTGGATTTAATTCTTGGTGTATGTGGTTTATTCTTTGCTTTTTGGATTTCATGGGTTGATGTGTTTGGTTCAGGAAGAGTCCGTTTGTATGAGTTTTATGCTTGTACTTTGTTTGATTCCGGTGCTTCACGGTCGTTTGTATCTTCCACGTTTACTCGGGTGTGTAATTTGGTCACGGAACCGTTGCCGAAGTCTATGGTAGTGGCTCTACCCGATGGTGAGATGGTGTGGTGTTCCAAGGTTGCTTTGGGATGCCCGTTAAATTTTGAGGGAAGGTTCTTGGATGCTGATTTGGTGGTGTTCAAGCTGTTGAGTTTTGATATCATCCTCGGGATGGATTGGCTATACCGATATTCTGCGAGTATTAATTGCAGAAGTCGGATAATTAGCTTTCAGCTTCCAGATGGTGATTGTCTGGAATTTGTGGGGAGTAGATTAAAAGAAAAACCAATAATTATATCGGCGATTCATGCAAGACGAGAGATTGCATGGGGAGTGGATGCATTCTTGGTGCAGATGGTGTCCACGCCGTCTGAGAAAAAGTCTTTGGCAGACATTCCAGTTGTGGAGGAATTCCCCGATGTGTTTGTGGATTACTTGCCCGGACTACCCCCTGTTCGGGAGATGGAGTTTGTTATAAACTTGGAACCTGGAGCGGCTCCTGTGCATAAAGCTCCTTATCGCATGGCACCGGTTGAATTGAAAGAGTTGAAGACTCAGTTGCAAGAACTGGTAGAGAAGGGATTTATTCAGCCTAGTACGTCGCCATGGGGTGCACCAGTTTTATTTGTTAAAAAGAAAGATGGAACCCTCCGTATGTGCATTGATTATCGGGAATTGAACAAGGTGACCATAAAAAATAAATACCCTCTCCTGCGGATAGATGATTTGTTTGATCAGCTTCAAGGAGCAGCCGTGTTCTCTAAGATTGATCTGAGGTCGGGATACTACCAGCTGAGAATCAGAGACCAGGATGTGCCTAAAACTGCTTTCAGGTCGAGGTATGGGCATTATGAAATTAAGGTGATGCCATTTGGGTTAGCTAATGCCCCTGCAGCTTTCATGGATTTGATGAATCGAGTGTTTCGACCTTATCTGGATTCCTTTGTGGTAGTATTTATTGATGATATACTGATTTATTCCCGAGATGTGGAAGAGCATGTGTATCATCTTAGTCTAGTACTTGAGAGGTTGAGAGAACACCAGCTATACGCCAAGCTCAGCAAGTGTGAATTCTGGTTGGAAGAAGTTAAATTCCTTGGGCACGTAATTTCCCGGGGCGAAGTGGCTGTTGATCCTAGTAAGGTAGAGGCCATTTTGTCATGGCAGCGCCCGACTACAGTGCGCGAGGTCAAGAGTTTCTTGGGGCTCGCCGGATACTACCGAAGATTTGTAGAGGGTTTTGCTCGCCTATCCGGACCTCTCACAGCTTTGACTCGGAAGAATACAGAATTTGTTTGGTCAGAGAAATGTGAGAGAAGCTTTCAGGAACTAAAGAACAGGTTGACGACGGCACCAGTGTTAGCGCTCCCAGAACCGCATAAGCCATTCGTAGTCTTCAGTGATGCGTCTAAGTTTGGTTTGGGTTGTGTCCTTATGCAGGAAGGACGGGTTGTAGCCTATGCATCTCGTCAGCTAAAGGACCATGAGAAGAATTATCCGACGCACGATCTAGAATTGGATGCGATTGTTTTTGCTCTCAAGATCTGGCAGCACTTCTTGTATGGGGAAGCTTGCGAGGTATTTACTGATCACAAGAGCTTGAAGTATTTGTTTTCCCAGAAAAATCTGAATATGAGGCAGAGGCGATGGCTGGAGCTAATCATTGACTATCAGTGTGAGATCAAGTACCATCTGGGGAAGGCTAATATAGTTGCTGATGCTTTGAGCCGGAAGTCACACTTGGAAGATGAAGCCGAGCCGTCAGAATTGGAATCGTTGCTTTGTGGGATGAGAAGGCTCCTTATAGAGAGTTCGCAGCAAGTGGAGATTTTGTCTTCAGTTCTTGATATTCGGCTAACTGATTTTGAAGAATTGAAAACTCTCCAAAGAAAGGATCCGAGGCTGCTGAACATTAGGAAGAGAGTCAGAAAATCTCGAGGGCCGTTGCACTATAGCATGGATAATGATGGGATACTTCGATTCTGAGATCGCAGAGTGGTCCCTAAGGACTCAGATTTCAAAGAACGGATCATGGCAGAAGCTCATGCGGCCCCTTATTCAGTTCATCCCGGCAGTACAAAGATGTATCGGGACTTGAAGAAAAATTACTGGTGGGATGGAATGAAGAAGGACATTGCCTTATATGTTGAGAAATGCCACACATGCCGTCAGGTAAAGGCCGAGCATCAGAGACCTGCAGGTATGCTCCAACCCCTCCCTATTCCTGAGTGGAAGTGGGATGACATCACGATGGACTTCGTAGTGGGTTTGCCGAGAACGCCTAGTGGGAAGAATTCTGTTTGGGTGATTGTGGACCGGTTAACGAAGAGTGCTCATTTTCTGCCTGTTAATAACACTGACTCTTTGGGTAAGTTGACCCGTTTGTATGTCAAAGAGATAGTGCGGCTACACGGCGTACCAAAGAGTATAGTGTCGGATTGAGACCCGAGGTTTACGTCGCAGTTCTGGAAGAGTTTGCAAGCAGCTTTGGGTACTAAGTTGAAGTTCAGTACTGCTTATCACCCGCAGACAGACGGCCAGTCAGAGTGCACCATTCAGACCCTGGAAGACATGTTGCGAGCATGTGTCATGGAATTCCAAGGAAGTTGGGAAAACCATTTGCCGCTCATCGAGTTTGCATACAATAACAGCTTCCATGCGACCATTCAGATGGCTCCCTATGAAGCTCTTTATGGGAGAAAGTGCAGGTCGCCCTTGTGTTGGGATGAAGTTGAGGAGAGTAGGATAATTGGACCCGAAATAATTCAAGAGATGCAAAGCCAAGTCCGGATCATCAGAGATAAAATGGCGGCAGCTCAGAGTCGCCAGAAGAGTTACGCTGATACCAGGAGGAGAGAGTTGTCGTTTGAAGTTGGTGATTGGGTTTACCTTAAAGTCTCTCCCATGAGAGGTGTTAAGCGTTTTGGTAAGAAGAGGAAGCTAGATCCAAGGTACGTCGGCCCTTTTCAGATTTTGGAGAGAGTAGGGTCCGTCGCCTATAGAGTTGCTTTGCCAGATTATTTTGGGGATGTTCATGATGTCTTCCACGTATCATCCCTGAAGAAGAGCTTTGGACAGCAAGAACCACGCTTTGTCGACCCAGCGGGTATTCAGTTGCAACCGGATCTCACTTATGAAGTTGTTCCGTCGCAGATCTTGGATTGGAAGGAGCAACAGTTGAGGTCCAAGACGATACCTTTGGTTAAAGTGGCTTGGGGAGATCCGTTAGCTCAAGACTTCTCTTGGGAGCGAGCAGCGGACATGAGGGAGCAATACCCGTATTTGTTCGAAGAGAGAAGGTATGTGTCTTAATCTTGATCACAGATGGTTTATGTGCTTTCTTGTGGCTTGTTTTAAGTTGGTGGTTGATCTGTAAATTTCGAGGACGAAATTTGTTTTTAAGGAGGGGAGGATGTGATGACCCGCTTTTGAGTGTATTTTCGCTGAAATAATTATTTTTATTTTAATTAATATTTTAGTTATTTATTTTAATTTATTTGCGTTTTAAAATTGTTTTTTCTATTTAATTGATGTTGTGTTTTATTTCTTTTAGTTGTTTACAGTTTTTAATCTCTTTTCGGCGGTTTAGTGTTGTTTTTCCCGGACTGAGGATTAGACCTCGTCTTTTCCCTACATCTCTTTCCCTTTTTCCTTTTCTTTTTCCTTTTTTCTCTTTTTCCTTCTTTCTTTTTTCCTTTCTTTTTCTTTTTTTTTTCTTTCTTTCCCGCTTGAGCTCCCCCCGGTCTCTCTCTCTCTTCTCTCTCTCTCTCACGCCGGAACCTTCAGCCGCTCGAACCGCCGCCGTCCGGCCACCGTACGGCTCACCGCCGGTCCCATCCTCTTCGTCTCCCTCCGGCGCACCTCCCCACCGAAACTCACCCCCAACCGGCAGGCCGTTTGGCCGGAAAAGCCCTTTGAAGCCCGCACGGCTTTGGCTCCGATCCGCCGCCGTCGCTCCACCTCCGGCCACCATTTCTTCACCACTTCATCACCGGTCCCTTGCCATCCTAAGCCACCTATTTCCGGCCACCAACGACCACCGGAACAGCTCCTACGAGCTAGCTTTCCTTTTTGGGAAATCCAGCCTCTTTCCGGCGATTCCGCCGCCACCCACGGCCAACCACCACTTCCAATAGCTTCACAACCATCCCTAGACCATTCCCTATCAATCTCAAGCCCTAGTTTGTCCCCGTTCAAAAGTGGGTTTTTCACAACCCACGGCCACAGTGAATTTTCACTATGACGTTGCTTTTTCGCCGCCGTTTGCAACGCCTCGTGTTTTCTAAAATTGCCATATAGCGCTGTAAGTATTTTCCAAACCCTATTTTCATGTATTTGTGTTTTTGTAATATTTTATCTATGTATGTTTTAAACAGCTTGTATTACGTTAAGAAAAATTCTGGTACTTAATTATGACTTTCGTTATCCGCTGCGTGTTTCTTTGTACACATATGTTGCCTCGCACACACTCGGCACCCGTCGATAGGATGGTGACCCGGGTTGTCACCGTCCGGACGTCTCGATTTCCCCGTGTTCGGGCATGGGGATTTGGGGGCGTCACAATACGTGCCAAATTATGCAAACAACTCTCAAAGGATTTTCCAAAAACAGAGAAATCATCCATGAATATTTCATAAATATCATCAATCATATCAGAAAAAATACTCATCATGCATCTCTGAAAAGTAGCTGGAGTATTACACAAACCAAAAGGCATTCTAGTAAAAGCAAAAGTGCCAAAAGGACAGGTGAAAGTAGTTTTCTCCTGATCCTCAGGCGCTACAGCAATTTGATAATAACCAGAATAGCCATCCAAGAAACAATAATATGCATTACCAGCTACTCTTTCCAAAATTTGATCCAAGAATGGTAAAGGAAAATGATCCTTCCTACTGGCTGAATTAAGTTTTCTATAGTCAATGCACATTCTCCAGCTAGTAACCATTCTAGTTGGAATCAACTCATTTTTATCATTTTTTATGACAGTCAAACCAGATTTTTTTGGTACCACTTGAGTTGGACTTACCCACTTACTGTCTGAGATAGGGTAAATGATACCTACTGCGAGTAGCTTAAGTGCTTCCTCTTTCACAACTTCCTTCATGGTAGGATTAAGCCTACGTTGAGCATCACGAACTGGTCTAGCATCATCTTCAAGATGGATTCTGTGGGTACATACAGGGGCATCAATGCCTTTGATGTCAGCTATTGTCCAACCAATTGCGCCTCGATGCTTCCTTAATACTTCAATCAACTGGGCTTCATCCTTCTGATTTAACTTTGAGGAAATCACCACCGGAAAAGTGCCTTCTTCAGGACCAAGGAACACATACTTTAAATCTTGAGGAAGTGGTTTCAGTTCCAACTGGGGAACTTCTTCCTCTGAAGATTTAAGCATGTTTGGTGGTGGTAGAGCTTCAAACTGGGGTTTCCATCTTGCTCCCGCAAATTGTACTTCAAGTGGTAACGAAGAATCTGCAAAACAATCAAAAAATCAAAGTCATCTTCATTGAATGATCAATTTTCTCATCAAGTAAAAATTCAGGTGTCTGAAAAATATAATCATCATCAGAGAAGGGAGAAGTTGAGCAAATAAAATCTATTAGTGTCAAACTCTCCACAGCATTCAAATCACTTGTGTCATCAAAATGTGTTGGCATCGTGCAAGCATTGAAAACGTTCAACTCAAGTGCCATGTTCCCAAAGGTAAGCTTGAAAAATCCACTTCTGCAATTGATCAATGCATTTGATGTAGCTAGAAATGGTCTTCCTAGGATGACAGGTGCTTGGTAAATAGTGGAGACGGGCTGCTGCATGTCAAAAACCACAAAATCCACTGGGTAGTAGAATTTGTCCACCTGGACCAACACGTCCTCTACAATACCCCTCGGTACCTTAACTGATCTGTCAGCCAGCCGTATCATGATGGAGGTCTTTTTCAGCTCACCCAATCCCAACTGCTCATATACTGAGAATGGTAGCAAGTTCACACTACTCCCCAAATCAAGTAAAGCTCTCCCAATGTGTGATTCACCAATCATAATAGAAATGTTAGGAGAACCGGGATCTCCAAACTTCTGAGGAGTCTCACTCAATATCAATGCACTAACTTGCTCCGTTAAGAAAGCTTTCTTCTTCACATTCAGCTTCCTCTTCACTGTGCACAAGTCCTTCAAAAATTTTGCATATGAAGGCACTTGTTGTATGGCGTCCAAGAGTGGAATATTGATCTTCACCTGCTTGAAAATCTCTTGAATCTCCGTGTGATACTTGCTGTTTTGGCCAGCTGCCAATCTCTGAGGATAGAGAACCACAGGTTGGTATCCCTTACTAGTCTCAACATCTACACTCACAGGCTTCTTCAGCTCTGGTCTCACTACCTCTGATTCTTTCTCAATTTCATCAGTCTCTGTTACATCTTCAGGTGTAGGACCAACTACCTGTGTGTCTATAGGCATCTCTAGTTGGGGAACTTCCTTCCCACTTCTCAAAGTAAGAACTACCTTCGCTATCTCAATAACATCCCCTGAGACATTATGCACTTGTTGTTATTGCTGCCTGTATACTTGAGGATTAGGCTGAGGCTGTGCTGGAAATTTCCCATTCTCTAGGGTGCTCAGGTTGTACTCATCTTATTAATAGTGCCTCGCAACTCATTTATGGCCTGAGTGTTCTGATTATTTGTGGTGGCCTGAATCTGCATGAATTGCTTAAGTGTATTGGCCATCTGAGCTATACTGTCATCTAGAGTCTTCTTTGCAGATGATGAAGGCTGAGAACTCTATGCAGCTACATGAGGCTGAAATCCAGGAGGAGCTACATAAGGATAGCTCTGAGGATTCTGATATGGTGGATACTGGTGCTGAGGAGCACCCTGATTAAATGGTTGCTGCTGAGGTGGTGGGGACTGACCAGGCTTATCATTTCTCCATGAGAAATTTGGGTGATTCCTCCACCCCAGATTATATGTGTTGGAGAAAGGCTGATTCTGTGCTCTATTAACCTAGTTAGCTGATTGCATCTGCTCAGACCCACCTTCTTGAAATACTGGCATAATCGGGCAGTCTTGGGTCTTATGGTTTGAATCAGCGCATATAGAACATGCCTCTACTACTTTCACAGCCTTCACTTTT
The DNA here is from genome assembly GCF_018687715.1 of Carya illinoinensis. Taxonomy (NCBI): domain Eukaryota; kingdom Viridiplantae; phylum Streptophyta; class Magnoliopsida; order Fagales; family Juglandaceae; genus Carya; species Carya illinoinensis. The sequence continues at coordinate 8,115,087 of NC_056767.1, read as the reverse complement.
TCCATTTCCATGACCTCTAGTCTTCTAGTCAATGCAGCTATTTGGGCTTGAACATCAGTGTCTTCTTTAAGCTCATATCTACCCCCTCCAGAAATAGCCCTTAGTGGTTGTGCTGCTAATGGAACTCGATTAGTATGAGTGTTCCACTGTTGTGCACTCTCAGCAAGGTAGTCAAAAAATGATAGTGCTTCATCAGGTTCCTTGCTGAAGAACTCCCCATTGCATATTGTCTGAACAAACTGTTTGCATTCTGGAGTGAGACCAGTGTAAAAATAGCTCACCAACCTCCAAGATTCAAAACCATGATGTGGACAGATGTTCATCAAATCCTTAAATTTTTCCCAACTGACCCGAAAGGTCTCATCAGGTCACTGATTGAACTGACTGATTTGCTCTTGCAAAAACTGAGTTCTCTGAAAAGGAAAAAAATTTTGTAAGAATTCACGCTGCATATCAAACCAACTAGAAATAGAATTAGGCCTCAAAGAATTAAACCAAATCTTCGCTTTATCCTTTAAAGAAAAAGGAAATAAACGAAGTCTAATGAATTCATCAGTAACAGCCTTAGTGATAAAAGTAGTGCAAGCCAACTCAAAATCTGTTAAGTGTTGGTAAGGACTCTCAGAATCCATCCCGTGGAACTGAGGTATCACTGACATCATGCCATCCTTAATAGAGAAATTAGATGCATTTTCAGGTAAAACAATGCATGAAGGCGTAGTGGTGCGAGTGGGTTGCAAATAATCCTTAAGAGTGCGTGGTGCAGGTGTAGCCATGTTTTCTGGTTCAATTTCAATTTCCTCACCTGACTCACTAATAGAAAAGACAGAAGAGCTATCTATCTCCAAACTGTGTATACTACTCTCAACACTCGATGTGACTCTATGCAACCTATTTGAATTGTCCCTCACCCATGACATGAAATATCAGTTTAAAGAGCATGATAAAAATAACGAGTTTTCCCCGGCAACGGCGCCAAAAACTTGACTCACTCAAAAATGAGTAGCACTAAAGCTATCCCAAGTGTAGGAGGATGTCGTGTAATAATTAGGAATAAATTCCTAGATCTTCTCCTCAGGGAAAGTTACTTAGAAATCAAACTCATTGAAAAAGGTGAAAAACTTCACAAAGAGAAAATAAAATGATGGTATGTGCAATGGATGGGAGAGGACACTAGTCTTGGACTAGATTCATATTTTTGGATTTTGATTGTCAAATCGGAATGTAAAGGACTAATAGATTAAACTCAGAAATTGATAAAACTAAATTAAGAATTAAAGTAAATTAGGAAGTAATTGACAAAACATGCACTGAAATTGAAAAGCCCCAAAATCAATGTTTTAGGGTTCATCATTGTATTCAAATCACAAATTCTCAAATTAAACCACCGTAATTGTAATCACTATTAAAATGAAGGTTAACGAAATGATAAAAAATAAATAACATGAATTAAATGAATACTTCAGTCCGTACAGTGTATGCCTACGTTCAGTTGCAAAATCAACCCGGTATTAACATTCTGTGCAACAATTTAGGCTACCCACAAATAAATTACTCAAACGTCTAAATCAAAATTCTCCAAAATAATTCAGAAACTCAAAACTGAAATGAAATAGCAAGTAGGGAATTGAAAAGATCAAGCCAATTGAATGGAGATGAAGATTCGAAGTGGTGGAGGAGGCTGAGCAGCAATGGCAATTGGACCCCTCAAGGAGTTCTTCAATCTGCTGCAGTGTGAGCGAATGATCCAGTGGAAATTGTGTAGCTGCATGAATGATTGATTGTATGAATCCTCCTCTCCGAATCTGAATGAAAATCAATGGAAAAAATGAATTCTCAGTGTTTCTCTACTCAAAACCGAGTTTTCCCAGCCAAGAGTCAACCATAAGATGTAAAAAATCATTTATATACTCTGACGGCGTAATAAACCCTGATCTGTAAAATACGATATTCACTCAAGCGGAGTGTCGAGCGAACATCGAGTGTTCGACTCTGCCTAAGTTCGCTCGAGCGGCCTGTCGAGTGAACATCGAGCGTTCGACTCTGCCTGAATTTGCTCGAGCGGCCTGTCGAGCGAACATCGAGCATTCGACTCTGCCTGAATTCGCTTGAGCGGCCAAATGCCTCCGCTCGAGCGATCTCTTTTCCAGCAACTCACTCAAGCCCACTGTCGAGCGGAAGTCGAGCGTTTGAATCTGCCTGACTTCGCTTGAGCGGCCAGAAGCCGTCGCTCGAGCGATATGTACCATAAACCATATTAATCAACAGTTGATAAAATTAGAGCAGAAATTCATGCTTTTAATCAATTAAAATCACAACTTTGATTTATTCATTTTTCCATATAAAACCAATGATAAAGTAATGAAAGAATTAATATATATTGGTTCCAAAAGCATTAAAAATGCAATAATTCAGCTCAATCGGCGGTGCAAGCTGGATGCACCTATGAGCGCTTTTTAGCACATAGAACCCCGACTTTCACGAGAGAAGAGGATCCACTTTGGGCTAGAAAGTGGATTAAAGATTTGGAAAAGACATTTGAAGTCTGTGGTTGCACTGAGGTGCAACGATTGTTGTATGCAAGTTATTTGTTACAAGGTACTGCTTCTGAATGGCGGGAGACAAAAAGGGAAATGTCAGAGTTAGAGTTGGGGTCCTTTGCTGCTGTGTCCTGGTAGTGCTTAAAAAAAGAATTTAGTGATCGTTTCTTTCCCGCTTCTGTGAGGCAGCAAAAGGCAAGAGAATTTAGTAGCTTGGTCCAAGGAAGCATGATCGTGGAATAGTATGCCTAGAGATTTATAGAACTTGGGCGATTTGCTACTCATCTCATCGCCACGGAGGAGATGCAAGCCGAGCGTTTCTAGGAAGGTTTGCGACCAAATACACGTAGAATGGTAGTTTGCCACCGGATTACAACTTTTCAAGAATTTGTTGATTTGGCCACTCTAGCAGAGCGTGAGATTAGTTTGACCGTGGGCTCCCCTCTAGGTCAGAAGAGGTTGAATGTTGATGGTTAAGGGAGAAGTTATAGGTCACCACAAAAGTTTATGCAGAGGACATGAATCCGATCGTTGGTAGCCCCCGGTGTGCGTATGGGAGGCCGAGTTCCAGTTTGTAACAGATGTAATAGAGCTCATGGAGGGGAATGTCGTCTGGGTAGGAACCAATGTTTTGAATGCGATCAGACGAGGCACTTTGCTCGTGAGTGCCCTAGTCGAGTTCAAGGAAGCCATGGAGCTCGTCGTGGTGGTAGAACTAGTCAGAGGCAATTAGTTCGGGCTCGAATGTACGCAGTGACTCTGGTACCGTTGGAAGCGAGGTTTCGGAGACTCAGGATGCTGGAGTCATGGCAAGTATGGGTCTAATCTAATCTTTCGTGATGAATGCCTTGTGTGCTTTGTTTTTATATTATCAAGGCTTGAAGGGAATGGCATGATCTGAGTGATTTCTTAGGGAAGTAGGATAATTGAATTCTTTGGTTCCGTGGAGTTTATGAAATGGTCTATAACGCAGTAGGTTGTAAGTTCAACAAATTTCAAGGATTGATTTTATGGAATTTCAGTAAAGTTTTAAGGTTTTGCAGATTTTAGGGAATGATTGGTTATTATTTAAGATTTTAGATTTTGAAAGTTTCGGGAGTCGATTGTTTTATTATTAGATATAAGTTCATCAACCTAACGGATTTTGGGAAAAGGAATTTTGCATAATTTAAGGTTATAGGATTGCAGATTTGAAGGACTGATTTTTAATGAGATTGAAGTTTTTAGTTTCGCAGGATTTTATTTTGGAGATTGATTAGGCTGTAACCATTAAAATGGGGTTGAACATAGTGGGAAGATGGATAGAGGAATTTTCAAGGAGAATATTTATTTGAGGATTAAAGGTAATGACCTAGTTTGTGTATTTTTATGATTGAATATGTTGATCTAGTTCGTGTGTTTGTCTAAGAATTGAAAATATCGATTCATTTTGAAAAATAATTGCTATCGCTCGAGGTTATAGTGACAGGTTTTAGGATTGATCCATACCAAGTTTGAGGATATTAGATGGTGCGAATTTAGGAGATTAATTTCGGGGATATAGATCTACGTGATGAATATGATAGGAATGAATCACTTGTAAGTTTGAGAAGTATTGGCTTTGTCTAAGGACGTGTAATAGTTGTGAGTGTATGGACTTGGAGAATACAAATCCTTGTTTTATTTTTGGCTTGGAAGAAGTGGTTTTGGTAGGTGTTGAAGAGGAGTCGAGATGATAGTATTAAATTTAAGAGATCTTGGTAGTCATGAATTTTTGGTGAGTTGGTCAGAGTGTGCAATTGAAGTGGGTTACCAGATCGATTGATAGTTGGCAATAATTGTTGTGATTACTTTGAAGGTATACTTTCCTTCGAAGATTGAGCATTTAGGTGGGAGAATTAAAAATATTGTTGGTTAACTTGAAGAGAGATTATTGGGTCACCAATATGTGGTGTACGATTAAGGCTTGGAAGTCGAAGCTTAGGCATCAACTGTGGGTAATGTAAATAGAATTATGGGGCAATATGGCTTTAGGATCCAAAAGTGTTGTGCAATAGTTTGATGGATTAGGTATGGAACAGCATGGCCTACTTTGAGGTTTAAACATGAAGTGCTATTGAAGGAATTAGTTGTGCTAAAACTAAAGTTTATGCGAGTAGAAGTAGGTGAGAGAGTTACTAGGAAGTGTTCATTAGTGTGACGGTGAATTCAATGATGATTCGTATACAGTTTAGTCACTGCCAAATTAGATGGTGTTTAGAATTTAGGTGATGAGTTTTCGGGATTAGGTTGCTGGGTGGAAGTTTTTTTTAGGTGCTCCTCGTGGTGGGTCAGGTTGGGTATGAGCCTTTTAAGGGATGTTCCTTATCTTAGATGAGATGAGTATCTTTTGGGATGAAATTACTTGTTTTCAATTTGGGATGCTGAGGTGGATTTGGTACTGGCTTCCTATCTATGATCATGGATGTAGTTACAAAATGTTGATTTTGATTAAGGCAACTAGAGCCAACTAAGGAATGAGTGTTAATTCGTGATTTTTTGAGGTATGTTATTATTATTTTCTATCAAAATATGGTAAAGGTTTTCTTGTTCGTAGGTGTTGATCTAGCTTGTACTTGATGTTGTTAATTTATGAGGACATAATCCTTTTGCATTTTGGTGAGTCATTAGAGTGCACGTGGAAGCATGATTTTTGGAGATAATTAGGTATTCAATTTTGTGTTGATTTTGAGGAATTAGTGGTGACTTGAAGTTTTAGTAAGAAATTAATCATTTGATTGTACAAATTATGTTTATTGATGGTTTATTTTGAAAGTGATTATTAGGTTACCAAGATATAGTATACAATAAAGATTTCAATGATATAGCATAAGAGTTGATTGAGGTTAATATAATTCATTCTGAGAAGTAATAATTATTGGAATTTACTTGGGTGCGGTATTGAGATTCTTGTGGATAGGGTGATTTCGGTTTGCGTGGCCGCTTTAGGAGTTTTAGACATGATGCGTCGCTGGGAGACTACTGCGAATATGATGGAATTGCCTATAGGAGTAGATTTGGGAGAGCATTACTCATGCTTGTTTGGGAATGGTTGATGGTATGATTTTCTCAAGTATATTATGAGTTGTATCTTGTATCCTGCTTGGCGTTAATGTTTGACCTCACAAATTTCGAGGATGAAATTTATTTTACTGGGGGAGGATGTGATATCCCGTTTTTACGTGTGTTTTTATTAAAGGAGTATTTTAATTTAATTAAAATATTGGTTCTTTTATTTTAAATTATCGTATTTTAATTAGATTTATTTAGTTGTGAAATTTATTTTGTAGAGCTTTCTTAATATTAATTATCGTTTTGAGTTTAAATTGCGGTATAATTTATTTTAATTTGTTTCTAGATTTAAAATTTAGTTGTTAGTTTTTAGTAGTTATTTATTATATTTTAGCTAGATGTTGAGTTTAAACTATTTTATTCAATTTATAGCTTTTAAAAATTATTTTCATTGGATCAATTTTTAGACTCCAGAGATGAGGTTTGGATCTCATTTCTTTTCCTTCATTTTTCTATTTTCTTTTTTTTTTTCCTTTTTCTTTTTTTTTTTCTTTCTTTTTCTTCTTTCTTTTTCCTTCTTCCTCCCTTATTTCCCCTAGCCCGTGCGACGTCTCCCCTCTCCCTCACCGTCAGTTTTTTTCGACCGCCCATAACTGCTGCAGGCCACCGCCGTGCGATGCACCACCCACCCTGATTTCTTCCCCTCCGGCCGGTGATCATCCCCACCAAATTTCACCTCCATCCGAGCTACCGTTAACCACCAAGAGCTCCTCCAAGCCGCGATGTCTTCCCTCCAGTGCCGCCGTCGTTCCACCTCCAGCAACCATCTCTTCACAGCTTCATCACCGACCTCTTGCCATCCTAAACCACCCATTTCCGGCTTCGATCCGTTGCCTAAGCAGCCGTACGACCACACTTTCCGCTTTGGGCTTTTTGGCCTTCCACCACCATTTTCGCCGCCACCCATGGCCAACCCTCACTTCCACTAGCTTCATAAATACCTCTAAGCTATTCTGTATCAATCTCAAGCCTTGGATCGTCCCCTTTCAAAAGTGGGTATTTTACAATCCACGGCCACAGTGCTTTTGCATTGTTACGTTGCTTTTCTTCCGCCCTTTGTAGCTTGTTGATCCTCCAAAAATTATTACATAGCGCTATTTTGATGCGGAGTTTGAGGAGAAGGAGGCTGAGCCTGAGGAGGCGGCTGAGCCAAAGTATTGATTGGAGTTGTTTTACGTTTGCAAAATTATTCTACTTGCTTTTATGTTATATAAATTTGGATTTGAAACGATGTTAAACTTGTAATATTTTGGTACACTTGTGTTTTAAGCGAATTTATATTTAAACAAAATTCTGGTACTTAGTTAAAAGACTTTATTACCCGCTACGTTAATTTTATTATACACGTGATGTTTATACACACACTTGACACTTGGCGATGGGATTTATGACCCATGTTGTCATCATCCCGACGCCTCGATTTCCACGTGTCTGTACATGGGAGTTGGGGGCGTCACAATAGCTATATATTAATACTAATTATAGTGAAAAGTATAACTATATAATAGTATTAATAGTAGACTAATAGTATAACTATATATTAGTATTAGTTATACTGTTATAGTGATTTAGTATATTATAATTTATACTATAGTTCTTATAATATGTTAATATATTAATATATATTAGTATTATATATTATAGTTATATATTAAAGAATATAATAATACATTCATACTAAATATATATAGTTATACTTATAGTATTTTATATAACTATATAGTCTATATTAGTATAAGTATAACTATAGTATATTATAATATTAGACTATTAGTATTATTTTTTTTAATACCATATTAGATTATATAATTCATTTATAAAATTATTTATATAAATTATATTTTTTTTATTTATTTTTCATTCGGTCCAGTCTGGGGTGGGAAATCCCCGGATCGAGACTGGACCGAACTCATTCGGTCCTCCCAACTGAGGACCGGACCGGACCAAATTGGGTCCGGTCCAAAAATGGCCAATCCGGTCGGTTTGGCCTGTCCGGACTGGCCGACTCTCACCCCTAGTTAAATGGTTGTTATTTTTAATGGTTGTTTCGTTGGTTTTTTTTTGGGGGGGGGGGGGGGGTTAGATTTTGAATCAATCCGACCCTATTTTGTTGTTCTGGGGCCAAATGACACAAAAGTAATCGGTAGAAATGATAGGGCTTTACTCCTAAATCATTTCTACCAAACACAAAAGCAGTTGCCAAACACTGCAGCACAACATCATCATTCCTCTAATTCACTTTAATTAGATTACATAATAATTTTGTAGATCAACAGTATACTAATGGCAAGCAGCAGTAGAAGAAAACGTTCCCGACCCTAGACAGGCCAAAGTAGCGAAGCAGCTCCTTCTCAGCTAGCGGTGAGGCCTATACTAGTTGAGTGAGAGATCATTCTGGATGACTTCCGTGATCTCACTTGGGGGGATGGAGCATACATGACATCATCACTGATCGTGGATGGACCCCGATCTGTTGCCAGAGGGGCACAACATATGCTGAGATGGTCGGTAAGTTTTATCGTGCCATGGGAGAGCAGTTTGGTGATGCTTTTCGCTACAACTTAGTAGTTTGGGGAGTGAGTATTATCTTCTCTCCCCGCGTTATTGCTAAGTTTCTTGATATGCGATGGGAGCTCGGTGCATAACTTGCAGGAGCAACGAGAGCAGCGACTGCACCATCTGGAGAGGACACACCAGTCGTATACTCATCGCCAGAACCAGATGTAGAGACCGTAGAGCTTGATGCTGGCTCGGATGATAGTGAGAGCGGCGATGAGGTACCTGATGATGGTCTCACAGAAGATCAAGTTCGTGACCTAGTGCGAGACCATTCGGCTCCTCCATGTGATGGCAGTAAAGTGATCCGATAGGCCGACTGTATAGCATTTTTCCGAATGCTTAATCTGATTGTCGGGTATAATATTAATCCGAAAAAACACAAGACTGATTTCGGGATCGAGCAGGCCATATTTTTGTTATGGTTGTCATAGGGGGAGCCGACTGATCTGGCATTATATTTCTTCCTCCGCATTTGAACAGAGTCACGCTATTCGGGTGGAGGTAGTCTACCATCTGCACTGCTGATATCTAACCTCCTACTCCAATCGGGGATTACAGTGACTTCGACTAAGCGGAGGTCGCCACAGATGGGGCCCGTTAACAAGATCACATTTAGCAAGAGCAAAGATCACTTGCCGAAGACTCATGCAGTACAAGATCAGCCTCTGCCTACTGATCCAACTTCTGCTGCTGCTACCCCTGTTGAGAGATAGCTTGCTGGGGCTACTCCGGATGAGGTATTAGCTATATTGGCGGAGCACCGCCAAATTATGTTTAGGGACTTCATTCAGTCCATCATGGAGAAGTTTAAGGACCTGGAAGTACACTTACATACCTTACAGAATGATTTTGATTTACTTAATAAATAGATATTGTTAGTTATTATTTTACTTTTTTTATGTTGTATAGAACATCTAACTCCTTATGGGATGTAATTAATGTATGGTTTTTATTTTTAGTGTTTGCTAGCCTCTTTATTGTTAATTATATTTTCTTCTCATTATACTTAATGTTCACAATAATAGAAAAAATGACACTATCTTTAAAGTAATATTTATCTAACTAAATATTTTTAAATTAATTCCATAAAATTAATTTATGAATTCGTAAATATTTTAATTCATTGTAAATCATAATACATAATATATAGACATTTTTATTTACTCTGAAAATGATAAAAGTTTAATAGAAAAAATATGTATTATTACGAATTTAACAACATATTATTACAATTAAATAATACCATTCGAACAAGGTAATACTCATTTGAACAAATTATATTGCATTTGAATAGATTAATTATCTATTCGAATTAAATTTTATTAATTCAAACGGTTTAGACTTTTGGAGACGATCTAATTCATCCTAGAATCTCTGGTTCAAACTAATATGTATTAATTCGAACGAATTTATAAGGTTCTCTATGTTTTGAGACGAAATTTATTTCGTCCCTAACAAATTTCATCCCTAAAAATTAAATTTATTGTAGTGACATGGATAACTTTATATTCTCTTTTGAGATTTTCCTTTCAATAAAAAATGAAAGTATAAAAGGAAGAAAAATAAAATCTGTGTACATTTTGTTTTGTTAGAGTTTCAATATGAATGCATTTTTAAGATAAATACTATTTATTATGTTTTTAGTTATTATTTTTACCGTATTATTTGATACTAGTTGTTATATATCTTTTATTTATTAATTAATTATTTGAGTACCTTACGTCATGAATGGTGGAAACTATGATAGTTATAGAGACTATGGGTAATATTTTCTTTTTTCAAACAAGTTGTAGACTTTTCTTCGTCGGTCCAATAGATTACAAGGAAGGAAGCTAGCATTGCCATTTTTAGTCTAATTTACTCTAATTAAGGGATAGAGTTAGTGAAGCTGTAATTGAGGGACGTGAAAAGTTATTTTTGATGATGCAATATTAACTCAAAAGTAATTTTTGTGAAGTTCTGAGTATACTAGTCTCGCATAGACATTTTTGTAAAGGAGTGGATCCTGCCATAAAACAAATTATAAAAATATAAGTTTTTTGTGGAGTCTGTTCTTTTTTATAATGAGCTTGTATTGAACTTGCATATTTATCTTTTTGTTCAAAAACTTGCATACATAATACTTGTATATAGCATTACTCTTAATTCAAGAAAGATAGTTTAACCATCAATTACATTGACAAACCGTCAAGACTCCAAGACTGATATGAAAAAAAGAAGAAGCTTAGTGAACGTTTTTTAAAAGTCATATAATCCAAAAGAGATAACAAGCTTGACCGAATATGATAGAATTACCGGTGATACGTTATAAGTAATAGGCATTGTTTTTCCTTATATGTTTTTTTCTTCAAGTTGAGCGTTGTTTACACTATATTCCTTCGCTATAAGATAGAGCTTCAATAAAATTAGGATCTCACCAAATAAATATGTAAACAGATAAGTCTTTATTTACTATTTTTTTTTTTTTTTTTTTTTGTGAGATCTACTTTTTTCTTTTTTTTAAATAAAGGGCTTGTATCGAATTTACATACTTTTTTTTTTTTTTTTTTTTGTGAAAAACTTGCATTTCTAAAAAAAAGTGGTTACACAATGTATCAATATCATCATAAAATAAATTAATAATAAAGCAACCAAAACAAAGGATTAAATATCTAGTACAAAAGGCATTAAATATAAGGATTAATTATCTAACATAAGACATTAAAAATAAAAGTATTTTAATGATATTGAATGACACATAGCATTAATACCCATATGAAATTTACAAAGTCGGGAATCAAGTATATATATTACTGGGTCCTCCACAGCTAGGGTTTCAGTGCCTTCTCTTCATCTTTGATCTCTTGCATGCTCTGATTGGTAACAATTATTGTTCTCCAAGACTATTTCTTTTTTCTTTTTTCTTTTTTTAGAAAAAACTTGTTCTATTGTGAAGAGAACAGTAGGGGTGTGCATAAAATGCATTGGGCCGGTCTATCCACATCAACTGAAGTGAGCCCATCAGACAAATTTCGGGTTCTTCAGATCCAACCCCTTTACGGGTTGAGAGATACCTACATCAGTCGAAATCGATAGACCCATGACTCTTCATTTCAAGCTCTTCCTGTGACGCCCCCAAATCCTCACGCCCGAACACGGGAAAATCAAGACGTCCGGATGGTGACAACCCGGGTCACCATCCTATCAACGGGTGCCGAGTGTGTGCAAGGCAATTTATGTGTACAAAGAAACACGCAGCGGATAACGAAAGTCATAACTAAGTACCAGAATTTTTCTTAACGTAATACAAGCTGTTTAAAACATACATAAATAAAATATTACAAAAACACAAATACAGTTTTAAACCAAATATAAAGTATAGCATCAGCAACCCGGCGGAGCCGCATCCTCGGGCTCAGCCTCCTCCTCTTCGTCCTCCAACTCTGCACCAAAAGCTACGGAACCAAAAACGGTACCACAGGTAAGTAAAATCCAAACACTACCAGATAAAAATACATAGAACTCAAACAATATGCATGAAACATGCCCAATGCACAAAGCCCATAAAACACGATTTTTCCACACACGCAAAAAAAACATTTGGCCCAAAAAACACATCCTTTCCAAAAAAAACACGCCAAAAGTCACATTTGGCCTTTGTCCAACTCAAACCAGAATCCATATTAACCGTATGCACCATGACCTCCCCTAGGGGTCATCCGCACACCCTGGCTCCAGTGCCACACCGCAGAGTACCACCACGCATGTGACACCTAACGAGCGATGCCTAGTTCCGCGCCCCGCGCGTTCGTAGCCAAGCATCCTCTAGCCCTCACCAGCGAAGGGCCATGGAGTCAGTGCGTAGAGCGATGCCCGGTTCCGCGCCCGGCGCGTTCGTAGCCAAGCAACCCCTAGCCCCCGCTCCCGTCATCTAGCGACAACCCAGGGGACATCACTCAGTTTATTCTGCTCCCGAGTGACCAGAGGAGCTCCACCGGGATAATACCCCATCCCGGCTTGGGGTCGTGATACACACGCACCCGTAAGACCACTTACGCCAATACACAGGCTTTTCATACTTAAACAAAAACACACGTGCATGCACCATGCAATGCCATAACCATGCATAATAAAATAATCCAACAACATAAATCAAGTAAATAGGCTACTCCGTCCTCCATCCATCCGACCCCCGAACTCCTCGGACTCAGTCCGGAATCAACCAACCAGCAGATAAAATTATTGAATGAGCAATATATATTTAAATCTGAAAATAGGGTTTGGAAAATACTTACAGCGCTATATGGCAATTTTAGAAAACACGAGGCGTTGCAAACGGCGGCGAAAAAGCAACGTCACAGTGAAAATTCACTGTGGTCGTGGGTTGTGAAATACCCACTTTTGAACGGGGACAAACCAGGGCATGGGATTGATAGGGAATGGTCTAGGGATGATTGTGAAGCTATTGGAAGTGGTGGGTGGCCGTGGGCGGCGGCGAAAACGCCGGAGAGAGGCCGGATTTCCCAAAAAGGAAAGCTAGCTCGTGGGAGCTGTTCCGGTAGTCGTTGGAGGCTGAAAATAGGTGGGTTAGGACGGCAAGGGACCGGTGATGAAGTGGTGAAGAAATGGTGGCTGGAGGTGGAGTGACGGCGGCGAATCGGAGCAAAATCCGTGGGTGCTTCAAGGGTGATTTCCGGCCAAACGGCTGGCCGGATGGGGGTGGGATTTGGTGGTGAGGTGCGCCAGAGGGAGAGGATTCGAACGGTGGCGGTGGTGTGCCACACGGCGGCCGGACGGCGGTGGGTTGGGGGTTGGGCTGTCGCACGGCCTGGGTGAGGAGAGAGAGAGGGTCGACGGACGCGGGGAGAAGAAAAAGAAAGGAAGAAGAAAAGAAAAAAAAGAAAAAGAAAGAAGAAGAAAAAAGAAAAAGAAGAAAAAGAGAAAAAGGAAAAAGAAAAAAGGAAAAAAGGAAAAGAGGTGTAGGAAAAGAAGATGAGGTCTAATCCTCATTCCGGAAAAACAACACTAAACCGCCGCAACGAGATTAAAAACCATAAACAACTAAAAGAAATAAAACACAACATCAATTAAATTAAAAACCACTTTTAAAAGGCAATAAATTAAAATAAATAAACTAATATATTAATTAAAATAAAAACAACCATTTCAGTGAAAATACACGCAAAAGCGGGTCATCACACTTCCTCTGATTTTACAAACCCTAGCCACCACCACACCGATCAACTTCAACAATTGACTTCACCGTTCGAGACATCAGCTGAATCAACCGAATACTTTGATAAACAACCGCCTTCTATCCCCATCATCCCGGCGACTTGTACTCTACCTGCCCCACCTCCTCTCTCCCATTACCCTCTTGCACCGCTTTCAGGTAATCGATCTTTCATAGAATGAAGAAATTGACCTTTTTTTTTTTCGGTGGTGCTGCAACTTGAGACTCTGCTTTAGTTTATTCCCCCTTTTCCAAATGTTGGGGTAGGGTGTCTCCTTCTTCCATAGACCCTAGAGTTCATGAATGTCGCATATATATATATATGCTATGTTTTCAAGACATTGGCAAAAGCTATAAAGCCCTTATGAGATACATGTCATATAATAATACAAGAGATGACTCATTGCTCGAGACATTCTCATTATAATTTTCATTCATATTCATATATATATATAGGATGACTAAAGTTCCTTAATATGGGTACTGTTATTTGAAACTCAAGTTTGATTTTGAGTTTATTTGATATTGCTATTTATTATAATTTTCATTCATTATAATTTAGCTATTGTTGTTTATTTGATATGCAAAATAGGATAATGTCCCACATAGGTGCTCATATATATGCCGAGTGAAAAAACAAGGATTCATTTGTGCTATCTCGATAGTTTTTCATATTAGTTTGTGAACTGCGAGGCTTTTTATAGTAGAGTTTTTCTGATTAGTTTGTGTTATTGTTTTGATGAGTAAGTCCCATAATGTGGTGTTCTGAACCTAGCTTGAAGGGGTGGAGTTTTCTTTTTCTTTTTCTTGATCCCTTCGATTTAGGAAAAAATCACGGAAGAACCAGGGTTCTAAAGCCTTCATTCATGTTTGCATTGGCACACTTAAACACCAAACATTAACCACAATCACTTCCAGAGTCTAAAGAAATCCAATCCAACATAGTGGCCAAACACCAAACATTGTTATTACCCTTTTTTTTCTTTTGTTATTACTTTTTTTTTTTTATAAGGGAGATAATTTACCATATGACTGTTGCTTAAAAGGGAGATAATTTTCATGCAACCTCTTTTTCAGATAATGCAGCTAATGGCCAAATAAGGACAATTCATCACTTAAGGCTTAGCCATGGCCCATAGTCCCCTCTAGTAGTACCTTTATCCTCTGCCATGATTCCCCCTTTAGACTTGAGAGCTTGGTCTTTGAGTGTCCCCCACATCCATAACCCCCCCACCCACCTCGGACTCTTATGATAGTGGGAAGGTTCTCTCTAATCCTTTCTGTGATTGGTCATGATAAAAAGAACAAAACACATGTGGGAGGGAAGATTAGGATCCTATGTCACTTGAATGGTCCTTATTTAGCACTTTCGAGCTCAGGTTTTGAAGATAGACACACACTTTTTTTCCATTTTTAGTTCAAAAGTGTAATTGGAAAGTCCATGAAGAAGCTAGCTGGCTAGTAAACCCTTTTGTTTTTTACAAGTGGATAATATCATTTTCAGCCAATTGAAGAAAAAGGAATACTATAATTTTCAAGATGCTAGCTAAGGGAAGTTCACCTAATCTAGGGTTTGTAGAGAGATTAAAAAAAAAGTTTCATTGGGATCGGAGCCATGACAAGAGGCAATAGTGGTGCAAATCAAAGAAAGTAGTGGGTCATTTCTAGATTAGAATACTAAAATAAAAGAAAAGTGTGAAGTATTCGGGTTGAGTTCCATTATTGTAGACCACATGGAGGGAGATTGAATATACAGTTTTTATTTTTTTGTGTGAGTTTCTGACATGGGACAACATTTTTTTTGATAAGTCTGATAGGGGACAATATTATATAGTGCATATGTGCCTTTCATATTGTTTGGTATATAATGAGACAATACCTACAACATAACTTATTTTAGTTATGGAATACACATACCCACAACCAGACTGTTGATTGTCCATGGTTCATGATTTCTTCATCATTTTCAATCTTACAAATTATAGTGCAGTGCATAAAGTAAACAATTTTATATTTGTGTGTGTGTTGCTGGATGCATCTATGCATTACTAATATATTGATTTTTGTATGTAATATTATATGTCAGTTCATATATGGATTGCTTCAAAAGTGACACTCATACAAATTTAAGAGATAATAAGATCGCTACTCTTTTGGATAACCGATCACAAAAGGCATCAAATATTAACTTGTCTAGTGACACAAGTATCTCTCCTCGTAAAAGGGTGGCAAATAAGGACCCCTCAGTAGTGTGGGATCATTTCACTAAAGTGGATGGATGCCCTCTAAATGATCTAAAAGCGGAGTGTAATTATTGTCACAAGATTTACTCTTGTCATCCCAAAAGATATGTTACATCAAGTATGCTGCAGATCTTGGTACTTGTAAGCAACATCCTCATAGAATTAGACTTACGGATCAATAGAATATGAGTCGTGATGGGCCTATTGAGGGAGGTTGAGATAGTGATGTTAGTAACTCAGAAAATGCACATAAGTTTGATTCGGAAGCTGTACGAATGGCAATTGCTGAAATGATCATTTGTGATGAGCTTCCATTTAGGATAGTAGAAGCTCGGGGATTTAGGAAGGTGTGTAAATCTCTTGAACCAAGGTTTCAAGTGTCATATCAAACTACTGCAGCGAGAGACTGTATTAAACTATTTAAAATGAAGAATGAGAAGTTAAGGAAAACTTTTAAGATGGTTGGGTGGGTTAGTTTAACCACTGACACATGGATGTCAATTCAAAACTTAAATTATATGTGTCTTACTACACACTTTATTGACTCTAACTGGAAGCTACACAAAAGAATTCTAAACTTTTGTATGATCCTTAATCACAAAGGAGAAACTATTGGAAAGTGTGTAGATTCATGTCTACAAGATTGGGGCATTGACAAAATCTTTACTGTTACAGTTGACAATACTTCCTCAAATGATGTTGCCATTGAGTATTTGAGAAAGTTTCTAGGAGGTCACTTGTTTGAAGGGAAGTATATTGACATCAGGTGTTGTACTCATATAATGAACCTCATTGTGAATGATGGGCCAAGAGATTGTGATGATTCAATCACAAGGGTACGCAATGCAATTAGGTATGTTAGATCATCTCCCACAAGAATGGAGAAATGCAAAAAGTGCATAGATAAGAAGAAAATTGATTGTACAAAATTGGTATGTCTTGATGTTTCCACGAGATGGAATTCGACTTATCTAATGCTAGAAGTTGTAGAAACATATAAAAAAAACCTATTTTGCGATTAGAGAAGGATGATGATTCTTTTGTTTGTTATTGTCGTAGTGTGAACTTGGGCCCCCCTAACTCTAATGATTGGGAGAGAGTTAAAGTATTGATAAAGTTTTTGAAGATTTCTTATGATGCTACTATGAGACTTTCTGGCTCTTTGTATGTCACATCTAATACATATTTCCAGGAGTTTTGTGACATACAATCACATTTGTCAAAAATGAGTCAAAGTAATGATGCAGTTTTGAAATGTATGGCGGAAAATATGAAGATTAAGTATGACAAATATTGGGGATTAATTAAAAAGACTAACTTTATGATATTTATTGCTGTTGTTCTTGATCCAATATGCAAATTTAGTCTTTTGCATTTTTGGTTCAAAAAGATATATGGTGGTAATTTAGTCGAAAAAATGATTGTAATAGTGAAACACTTGATGATGGACATTTACTGGGAGTATAGTATTGTGTATGGGAGTTCAAGTGGAGTTTCCTATTCTGAGTCTCCTTCCTTAGTTGATCCTACTATGATTAATTCTGATTCTCAATAGAGTTTTTGGATTGAGTATGAGCAAGAAATTATTGAGTCTAATTTGATGTACAAATCAGAGATCAATCAGTACTTAGAACATGGTTGTGAGGCACGAGCTCCAAATTTTGATATTTTGGATTGGTGGAAGATCAATGAAGTAAAATATCCTATTTTGGCAAAAGTTGCACAGGATGTAATGGTCATTCCCGTTTCTACAATTTCTTCTGAGTCTGCCTTCAGTGCAGAGGGTCGTGTGCTTGACCCATTTCGTAGTTCACTATCTCCAAGAACAGTTGAGGCACTTGTTTGTACACAAAATTGGTTGAAGGATCCAATACCCATTGATCTTCGTGCCTCCTTGCATAATATTGAAAGCTTTGAGGCGGAATTGGGTAATGAATTTATTTCTTATTTACATATTTATTAAACTTTTTCATAACATTTATTTTTATATCATTTTAATAATCATCTTGTGTTTTGTTAGAATTTGGTCCAAAATCAAGCTTTGCTTATGATGATGAGATTGAGGAGTAACTTAAGGCTTATGGTTTGCATGAATGGTATGATTGTCATTTTCACTCATTTGTATGTGATTTGCATGAATTAAAAATTTTGATTTGATTTTCCCAATGTTAGTTTCTAAACTTTTGATATTGGATTTGTAGATTCACTTGTAAAATGGTGGATTAAAATGGAATGTAGGTAGTAGCTTTGGAAACTCAAGGATGAGTGGAGGTTTTCGTTGCTGCATTCTCAACAATTTTGGAATTGGTTTTAATAGTTTGGTAGAGGTTTTAATGGTTTTAACAGTAATTGTATAGAAAAATATGTTTATTTTGCAGTTTTTCTCTTGATAGCTTTGTACTAGTGTTTTACTCACTTCTTAGTAATGAAATGATATTGATTTGTATGGAAAAGAAACCAAACAAATAGAGTGGGTGCAGAATTTCATCAAAACAGAAATGAATTAAAAAAAAAAAAAGATTCGTCTGTACGGGCCTGATGTACGGATATGTCGGGTCGGGTAAGACCTGGCTTGCCTTCGCCAGCCTAGAGAACAATATTTGTTTTTTGAAAAAATCTTGTTCTATCATCAAGAGAACAATAATGCCGGATCACTCTTAGATCATCGTCATCATCCATGTTGTCGTTTTGCTCGAATAGAAAATAGATCCCAAATATATTATTATCCACGTCCACTATTGGGTCTTTGAATTGAAATTCAAACGGAGAAAAAAGCTTCAAGCTGGAAAGAGTATAAACGGGTAATTTATGCCAGTCATGGAAGTTCCTACCAAAAGTCGCTACGATTCCATGGAACCAATTCTATTTTACTTTTGGAGAAATTATTAACTGCCATATCTTAATTGAGTGGTGTAAAAGGTGTAAATACACCAAATCCTGCCGCCAGCCTCTCCCTTAATTAATTAGCTTTAGCAGCAGTTGGTACGTTCATAAACCACGCCAGTAACATGACTGACTAGGCCTCTGACTCACCTTTCTGGAAGGGATTACTCACTACAAGACCGCTACTGAAAAAAGGTACATGTTTTAAAATTACCAATGGTTTGTCTGTTAAAGTTTGGTCTGACCCATGGATACCAACTTTGGAAGGTTTCAAACCTTTCCCTCTTGACCACACAATAGACCACTCAAACAATATGAAAGTCTCATATTTGATTTCACAATCCAATGGTTCTTGGAATATACCCATCCTAGTATCTCTCTTCCAACAGGATAGTATAAATGAAATCCTCAAAATACCTCTACCTCTTTCAAATCAATCCTCAGATACACTTGTCTAGACTCCAACACAAAATGGCATTTTCTCAGTCAAAACTGCTTATCATTTAGCTTCCAATGCTGCAAATCCTCTCAGAGAAGTTATTCCACATATATAATGGAGGAAAATATGGAGGCTCAGAATCCATGATCGTCACAAACTCCTTCTATGGAAAATAATATGGGATATTTTGCCTACTAGAGATCATCTTAAACATTTTATCCCAACATTATCTTCTATAAATTGCCCTCTTTGTGATGGTACAGAAGAGACTCTCTTACATCTATTTGTAGAATGCCCTGTATCAAGAATTCTCTAGAGTCAGAGTAGTTGGCCTTTAAATCTCTCTTCTTTGGGTTTATCTTCTATGAAAGATTGGATGTAGTTTATCTTAAACCCCATGCATAAATTGGGTCTAACTACACAAGAAGAGCATTCTTTCAAGATCTTCGCAGGATTGATTTTAGATTTTATTTGGAGGCTTCGAAACGACTCTGTTCATAACCAAAAGGTATGGTCTATCCAACAAATTTCTTCTCAGTTAAATCTCTCTTATGAAGAAAATTTGCAAGCTTGGAAAGACATTACCAACTCCAAATTGGGGAAAAAATGGCAAAACCCCCCAACAAACCATATCTGCATATCATTTGATGCAGCAGTCAGAAACTCTTTCTCTATGGCAGCCGCAGTTAGCAGAAATTCACAAGGGGAGGTAATTGAAGTATGGACTGAGAATAACCCTACGACAACCCCAGTCATTGCAGAAGCTCTGGCAGCAAGATTGGCTTTCAAAATGGCTGAATTCATCAACACTTCTCATGTCTCCCTAGTTGGCGATTCTCAGCAAGTCATATCCTCTATTTCTAAAATAGAGTTGATTTGGCAAATATCTACAATCTCGGATGATATCGCAAATTTTCTAAAGTTGCACCCAAGCTGGCATTTCAACAAGATAGATCGATCTCAAAATCGACTTGCGCACTCAATTGCGCAATGGGCAGCTACAAACTTTTTGTTTGGTAGCATTCCTTTAGATTTCATACCTCCAAGTATCTTACTTTTAGATAGTGGGAAAGATCCCCCACATGGTTTGTAATATTTCAGATCTTTTATATCTATATAATATATTTGCTTGATTAGAAAAAAAAAAAAAAAAAAAAAAAAAAACATGACTGACTAGGCAGTACTAGTCCATTCGTAATCGTTCAAATTAGCTATAGCTAGCTGTCAAACACTATTGTCATGGTTGTCATCTCTATTTGCAACGTCTAGCTCACATCATCATTACTTACAGATTAGTCTTAAATCTTGATTTAATTGGACATATAAAAAAATAGGATTAAATATCATAATATTCAAACGTTAATCCAAATCTCGGGGTTTCCTAGTCAAAAGATTTTTAGGATATAATAATTTCATTTTTAAGGATAGTTCACATATATAAAAATATTTTTTAATTTTCAATTTTCAATTTTTTTACTTATTTATTATTTAATTATTACAATTTTTTTAAACTTTCAAATAAAACATAAAAATTAATACAAATTTTTTAATTTTTAAAATAAAAATTATATTAAAAAATTATATGATTAAAATATATTTTTTTTATTCAATTTTTTGTCTCTCATTTTTCAAAACATATTAGGCTCAGTTTGAATTGAAAGTTCATCTCAACCTATCTCATTTCATTATTACAGCTTGCACAAATTTATATACAAAATAGAATAAGTAATTCAACTTTTTTAAATCTCAAAACAATAATAATATTTTAAAAAATAATATTTTAATAATATTTTGTTCAACTTTCATCTTAACTCATCTCGTCTTAACTTATTATTCAAATTTAACCTAAAACATTTTATAAATTTAAATTATTTTATTATTATTCACATATTTCTCATCTAATCTCATTTATCATACATTCCCTACTATGCCAACATCACCTCATATCCTCAAGTTCTTAATTAGTCCCTAGGGATCATATATATTTTGTGGAATACATTATTAATAGTTCCAATTATATAAGTTTTCCACGTATATATTGACTTGAGGTCTCCTCCACTTTGTCGGTGCTCCTACCATGCATCCACCCATTAATTCCTGTAGTAAGAAGTAATATTCGGATTTAAATATTGTATTATTTTATTAGGATCGACTAATTAGTCTTTGCCTCAATTAATTATATATTCAAGGGGTAGTACTGTTTCTTCATGATTCCTTTTATAAGTCCTAAACAGCCTCGTTATTCTAGATTAGCACTTTTTGAAATAACTTAAAAGGACGTTGCTACGTCCACAGGCAATTTTTACAGAAATTCTTTACCATTTAGTCGTAGGTTTTATTTTATTTTATTTTATTATTATTATTTTATTTCACATTTTTTTCACCATTTTTCACACTATTTAAATATTTTTTAAAAATAAAAAAAAAATCAGAAATTAATTTAAAGACTCTTACTTCATCACTAAGCTAAAAAAAAAAAAAATTAAAAAATTCCGGTAGAGGATTTCGGTATAAATCCTCTGTGAAAGTATAGTTTTTTTACATTTTTTTCACCATTTTTCTCACTATTTAGATATTTTTAAAAAATAAAAAAATCAAAATTCATTTAAAGACTCTTACTTCATCACTAAGTTAAAAAAAAATATTTAAAAAAATTTTGGTAGAGGATTTCGGTATAAATCCTCTGTGAAAGTATAGTTTTCCAACTTAAAAACACCCTTTATGAGAATTGCAAGATAGAGAGAAATTGTTGGAGAGAAGTTGTCGTTATTTTCTAAATGGTCAGGTGATTATATGATAATAGACCATCAAGAGTAAAATAAAGTTGGCCATTCAAATTCAAAACTAATGGCCATAAACCCTGCATGATGTGCATATTAAATTCCCTTTTCTTCAATATGGGCCGGGGTTTGTAACACTTGTATGTAATAATGCACATCAACGGCTAGAAAACGGCTAATCTTTTAATTAACTTCGGATCTCTGTAACTCTTATAGACAAGACTTAATATTTCAAAAATAATTTGGATCTCCTTAATAGCGACGACGCGTATGTGACTGGTGCCAAGTGCTCCTCATGGTGCCCAAAGCCTATTGCCCTTGCACGCGGGCGCGTCGTGTGATGCGGGCGGCATGCTATGTGATGACCCGCTTTCGCGTATTTTTTTTGCTGAAAGGTTGTTTTTATTTTAATTAATGTATTAGTTTATTTATTTTAATTTATTGCATTTTAAATTGTTTTTATTTATTTATTTGATGTTGTGTTTTATTTCTTTTAGTCGTTTACTGTTTTTAATCTCGTTTCGGCGGGTTTGTTTTGTTTTTCCGGAATGAGGATTAGACCTCATCTTTTCCTACATCTTTTTTTTTCCTTTTTCCTTTTTCTCTTTTTTCTTTTTTCTTCTTCTTTCTTTTTCTTTTTCTTTTTCTTCTTCTTCTCCTTCCTCCCAATCGGCTCTCTCCCTCTCTCTCCTCACCCACGCCGTGAAACACCAAACCCCCCGACCCACCGCCGTCCGGCCGCCGTGCAGCACACCGCCCATACCGTTCGACTCCCCTCCCTCCGACGCACCTCCCCACCAAAACTCAGCCCCATCCGGCCAGCCGTTTGGCCGGAAAACCCCCTTAAAGCCTCCACGATTTTTACCTCGATCCGCCGCCGTCGCTCCACCTCCGGCCACCATTTCTTCACCACTTCATCACCGGTCCCTTGCTGTCATAACCCACCTATTTTCGGCCTCCAATGGTCACCGGAACAGCTCCCACGAGCTAGCTTTCCTATTTGGGAAATCCGGCCTCTCTCCGCTGTTTCTGCCGCCACCCACGGCCAACCACCACTTCCAATAGCTTCATAATCATCCTTAGGCCATTCCCTATCAATCCCAAACCCTGGTTTGTCCCCGTTCAAAAGTGGGTATTTTACAACCCACGGCCACAGTGAATTTTCACTGTAACGTTGCTTTTTCTCCGCCGTTTGCAACACCAAGTGTTTTCTAAAAATACCGTATAGCGCTGTAAGTATTTTCCAAACCCTATTTTCAGATTTAAATATATATTGCTTGTTCAATAATTTTATCTGTTGGTTGGCTAATTCCGGACTGAGTCCGAGGAGTTCGGGGGTCGGATGGAGGACGGAGTTGCTTGTTTATTTGATTTATGTTGATGGTTTATTTTTGTGCATTGATATGGCATTACATGGTGCATGCACGTGTGTTTTTGTTTAAGTGTGAAAAGTCTGTGTTTTGGCGTAAATGGTCTTACGAGTGCGTGTGTATCACGACCCCAAGCCGGGATGGGGTATTATCCCGGTGGAGCTCCTCTGGTCACTCGGGAGCAGAATAAACTGAGTGATGTCCCCTGGGTCGTCGTCAGGCGACGACGGGAGCGGGGGCTAAGGGTTGCTTGGCTACGAACGCGCCGGGCATCGCTCTACGCACCGACTCCATGGCCCTTCGCTGGTGAGGGCTAGAGGATGCTTGGCTATGCGCCAGGCATGGAACTGGGCATCGCTCGTTAGGTGTCACATGCGTAGTGGTACTCTGCGGTGTGGCACTGGAGTCAGGGTGTGCGGATGACCTCTAGGGGAGGTCATGGTGCATACGAATAAAAATAGTTTTTGGTTTGAGACGGTTATAGAGGCCAAATGTGACTTTTGGCGAGGTTTTTGGAAAAGATGTGTTTTGGGCTAAATGAGATTTTTGGCATGTGTGGAAAATTATGTTTTTTTTGGATTTTGTGCATTGGGCATGCTTCATGCATGTTGTTTGAGTTCTATGTGTTTTTATCTGGTGGTGTTTGGGTTTTACTTACTTGCGGTACCATTTTTGGTTCTGTAGCTCTTGGTGCAGGTTTTGAGGATGAGGAGGAGGAGGCTGAGCCCGAAGATGCGGCTCCGCCAGGTTGCTGATGTTATGCTTTATATTTGGTTTTAAAACTATGTTCGTGTTTTGTAATATTTTATTTACGTATGTTTTAAACAGCTTGTATTACGTTAAGAGAAAATTCTAGTACTTAGTTATATGACTTTCATTATCCGCTGCGTGTTTCTTCGTGCACATATGTTGCCTTTGCACACACTTGGCACCCGTCGTTAGGGTGGTGACCCGGGTTGTCACCATCCGGACGTCTCGACTTCCCCGTGTCCGTGCGTGGGGTTTTGGGGGCGTCACATGCTAGGCAGCTTTTGAAGCCCTCTTCTCCTTCACTTCAAGACCGTTCCATGGTAAGGGGGTTTCCATATAAACGTCTTGTCTATTTTACAATTACTCAAAATGGGATTCACATTTCTCCTACACTTAAAAATCTCCATGATTTTGGATACAATAAAGATGGTTGATCGACCGTAACACTCTGCTCCCCCAGTTTAAAATAAAATCTCTTATAGAAATTGTTGAGAAAGTCAGAGTGTTATTATTGAACTTGACTTAAAATAATTTTCTTTTATTCTAAAAAACGTGCTAGGTACAAAAATTCCTTATAATACAATCAATTTTTATTAAAAATACTTAAATCATAGATGAGAGTGCGCGAAAGCATTTATTAAAATTTCATGAAGTTTGTGCTAGTAAATCATAACTTAACATCTGTGTACATGATCTAGGCTACTATTATGCCTCCCTAGACTATGTCTCATCCTACAGCTCTACCTTCATAAATATTCTAACTTAGGGTAGTTTAAAAACATCAAAATAAACTAAAATAAGTCGATAACTTAGTAAGAAATTCATCATAACGTAAACAGACTTAACATAAGGTTTTCATAAAATATTTCTTGCTGAGAATTAAAATCATGAATGATTATAATGATGTTTATGCTATGCATGACTAATTTATCTTAACTAACTAACTAATCTAATTTATCTGAATAATCTGACTAGCTAACATACTTAACCCTATGTGCAAGGTTGTGCACCGGCCTCACATCCCATGGCCTCAAAGGGAGCCGCTGATGGTATTCTAGCATGCTATGGTAAACCACGCTTGAATTTATGGCTTACACATCCACCCTAAAATTACATTGGTACCATGCGTCTAAATGACCATCTGATTAACTGTTCTGAGCTTATTTTACACTTGATCTTATGAAAACTTACATGCATGTCGTATGCAACATGAGATGCATAAGATGTGTAATACATATATAACTAAAATATGCAAAATGAAACATGATGAATAGCGTATTTGCAAATATCATGACGTGTGTAGTACATAAATACTTGCTTTAATAATAATATATATAACTAGTTAACGTATGCTCATCCTAGTTTATGATCAGGCTACTTACCTTGTTGTGTTTCTTTTTAAAATTTTCAACACAAAACCGATCAAGATGCAATAAAGAGACAACAGTGGTTGTGATTAGGAGGGAGGAAGAGACGATGGTGGCCTTGTCGTGTTTTCTAGTGGAGGAAGATGATGCTACGACATGTTGAAGGTAAAAAGAGAGCTTGTTAAAGTG
Organism: Carya illinoinensis; assembly: GCF_018687715.1. Taxonomy (NCBI): domain Eukaryota; kingdom Viridiplantae; phylum Streptophyta; class Magnoliopsida; order Fagales; family Juglandaceae; genus Carya; species Carya illinoinensis. The sequence goes on along the minus strand of NC_056767.1, from coordinate 8,089,665 downwards.
GCAAAATTGAATAATTAACTTGCTAAAGTGACTAAATTGTTTAACAAAATATGAGTTAATCACTTGAGTATGCAGTTGATTAGTCAATTGTTGAAGAGAGAGAGAGAGAGAGAGAGAGAGAGAGAGAGAGAGAGAGTCTAATGCCATGGATGAGGGATTCGGGAGGAAATTAAGGAATTGGTTAATTGGATTAGGGGAACCCATCTAATGGGAACCAGTAGATGGCCACACGGCAGCAGTGCATGACTATGTGCTGGGAAATTAAAGGAAAAAGGCACTTGCATATTGGCTTTACTTTTCATTTTTCTGGACTTTTTCAGTTCTAGTTCCAGACCCTTGTGAGGAGGCGAATATTGTTCTTCATCTTCTTGTGGGAGTATATTTTGAAATGGAGATGGGGCATTTGGATTCAAATCTGTTAGGCTAACTCTTCAACTTGAGCTACGGGTTGTTTATTTCCCTTGTTTAAACTACCAATTGAAGTAAATTAGTTTTATGGATTCCATTCTATTGAGTTGCAAATATCTGAGAATATAAATTCTTGAAACTCTTATTCTTATTCTACTATTGACGTAAGGCACAGTAGAAGCTTGGTAATCTTTTCAAGGTTTCTCACGGTTAGAGCTTCATAGTGAATCTGTTTGCCCTCTATAGACATTTAGATTTGGCAAAAATCTGGTTTTAATCTTTTATTTTCCAATTGTTAATACTTGAAATGGATTGACAATTGAGTTATATAGCTTGAGAAGTAAATCAGAGTTTGAAATAGGATGAGACAGTCCCGTAGTCTAGGTGTTTGATATATTGTCTCTTAGGTGTTTATTTTTCTACAATCTTTACTTTTCTTGCACTCATTTCTCTAGCATTTATTTATTTACTCATTTCTTTTAATCTTACGAGTATTCAAAAAATTATTCGGTTAAAAAAATAGAGAAAAGATCTAAACCATTCTTCATTAATACACTCCATACCAATGCATAAAGACACTTTTCTTTAGGGGTGTAACCGGTCTGGTTCGGTCCGGTTTTTGATAAAATTTAGAACTGAACCAGTATACACTGGTTTTGTATTTTTCAAAACCTATTACACATCGGTTACCTTTCTAAACCGGTACTCCAATTTTACCGATTTCCGGTTCAGTTCGGTTTGGTTTTAATGTATTATATTATATATTATATAATATAGTATATTATAGTATATAATACTATAGTGATAATATATTGTATTATATTATAATATGTATTATAATTGTATTATAAACTATAATGATATATCATAATATATAATATAATAATATGTTATAGTATATTATAAGATATAATGATATAGTATTAGTAATAACTCTTAATATGTACTGTATAATATTAGTATAACTAGTAATACAATAAACAAAATGATATAAGATTTTAAAATTTAATGTTATATTAATTAGTAATTTATCATATAATAAAAAACTATTTTATATATAGTTATATATTATGTATAAATATTATATACAATATAAAAAATTAAAATGTATATAAATTGGTCCGGTCCGGTTTTAAAAATAGAAAAATTGGAACCAGACTGATTTTGACCGATTTTAAGAAAAATAAACTGGTACCAAACCGATCCAAACTCGAAACCGGACCAATCCCACCGGTTTGGTCTGGTCCAGTCCGGTTTATCCGTTTATCGATTTTTTTTACACCTCTACTTTTCTTGTTTCTTTTTTTAGTTGTCTAAGTAGCCCATTTCACTAACAAGTTTCTCACAAAAACACAACTCATTATATGCTTGCTGTTCATGAACATTGTTGTCCTTGTGGAAATGATATTTGAACTCATCCATGTACTACGTTGATAGCTTCTGCACTTAGAAAACAGATTTAGAAAGCCATCAGAGCTAAAAACTAAATGCCTAGGTTTGGAAAGGTATGTCCATGTACAAGACATGAGACTCTATTTATAGGATGGTATGGGTTAGGTTTAGGAGTTTTAAGCTGAAGATGATTCTAGAATTGTTATCTTAGTGTGTTTGAAATTAAAGACATACTCTAGTAGTTCATTTGATGTTGGATTGAGAGTGACTCTAGTAGTTCATTTGATGTTGGATTGAGAGTTACTAAGACTGTGTAAGAGATTTCAATCAATGATATTTTAAATTGAAATAGAGTTTTAATAGTTGATTAAAAAGAGTCTAACTCATTCAATAAATAATAAATGGAATTCAACCTCGTTATTGAGCCTAATTAAAACTCCTAATCAACCTCAATAATTTATCGCTTGTAAGCTTATCTAATATGATCCATTACATATAATTTATGCCTTATAAAAATCATCAATATTCTAACATTAAAATTATTAGACTTGATCATTACATTGATTCTCTATCAATGCACAAGATTTTATTTAAACATATAAAAAAATGAAATACTAAATTATTACATTATTTAAAATACCCAAAATAATTTTATTATTTTAATAGAATCTAATTACTTGATGAAGTGAATGTCGACAGGATTGCAAGGATCAACATCCCTTAATTTTGACAGGCAATTGTTGTTCATTATCATGAATTCTCCTATAAAAATAAATAAATAAAAAGAAGATTTAATAGCCAAGTTTATATCATATAGTGTTTCTTTCTAGGAAAAATATAGTTGCAAGCATAATTATGTACTAATCTGCGCACCAATTTAATGTGATTGGTAAAAAAGTAAATTTTATTGAAAACAGTGTTAATTTAAATTTTAAGTAGAATGAATCAGTATTGGTACGCAGATTAATACGCGACTTTATTTGTACGTAGCAAAAATCTTCTTTCTAAGGAGAGTGCTTGGAAATATCATCAAAGACCTTTCATTGTATTGTCTTTATTACCACAATAAGTCCACTTAATTTATTGATATTAAGATTAATAAAAACGGACTGAAGACAAAATATTTCCTACCACTTATGATTACTAATCCAAAAAAAAAAAAAAAAAAAACAGATTTCTCGTCTTTTACCGGTTACTGATTTTGTCAAAGACATATATATATACGCTAAGAACTTCTAGGTCGAAATTCTGAGGGAACAAAACCCCAGGGTCTGCATAAATTTCCTAAACAACTCAAGCTTCAAAGAGAAACAGACCATTTATTATTATTATTATTATTATTATTATTATTAATTTCTTCTTAGGCAAATACATGCAGTAGTACTTCTAAACTGCTTTTATTTTGATGTATATATGTTTCATAATTTTATAGAATTGGCAGTCGACATATAACTGCTGCTCTTTGTTTTAAAGTGATTTTCACTCGTCCCGATTGGACAATTTTACTTTGCCGCCCAGCATGTACGTAGCCCTTGTCATGCCACATTGCATTTGCAAGTACTTTTATTTTTTTTATTTTTTTAAATATTTTTTAAACATTTTTAAAAAAATAAAGAAAAGAAATAGACAGTCAAAATGAAGATGCAAAATAAAGACAAAATAGCATTTTCTTTCTCGAATAGAAGAATCAAGAACGCGCCTTGCACGTACCGTCCGCGCCCCTTGTAACACCCCTTGGCAAGAAAATCTAGCCAACAATAATTGACCATATTGTGAGCGTGAAACGCAAGGAAGACACCTAGCCATCAAACTTGACTTCTAACCCTAAAGTGAAGGCAAGTATAGTGAGCAAATTTCATCCCCATGTGAGAAAGAAGACAACCCACTTAAATACATCCATCCATGCTGCAAGCATGCATTCATACATACATATATATATATATATATACTATATATACACACATATATAACGGTACCAATAGCAAAACTATCAACCCGCCTCTGTTAGAAGCAGTTTCTAATTCAGCCATTATTCATGGCGCATTCATCATCTTCTTTCTGCATGCAGTATTTTTTGTTCATCTGTTGCTTTGTCTCGTCGATCACCTTTGTGGTTGGCGCAGGGAATGAGACTGACAGGTTGGCCTTGTTGGACTTCAAGGCCAAGACAACTCATGACCCGCTTGGTATTCTGAGCTCCTGGAATTATAGCATCCATTTCTGCAGCTGGCAAGGTGTTACATGTGGTCGAAAACATCATGACAGGGTCACAAAATTGCACTTGCGATCCCAAAATCTAGGGGGCTCCATATCACCGCAAGTAGGAAACTTGAGTTTTCTTAGGGAACTAATCCTCTCAAACAATAGCTTTATTCATATAATCCCTCCAGAAGTTGGGCGTCTGCGCAGACTGCAAATCTTGGCGTTAGGCAACAACAGTATCAGTGGCCAAATTCCAAGCAATATATCTGGTTGCACAAATCTCATCTACATCAGAGTCCATTATAATAAACTATGTGGAGAAATCCCAGCAAAGCTTTCCACCCTGCCCAAGCTCCATCGATTGTCTCTTTACAATAATAACCTAACAGGAAGTATCCCACCTTCTTTTGGAAACTTATCTTCTCTTCAAGAATTGGATGTTGTTTATAATAACTTGGGGGGGAGTATTCCTGAATCTTTTGGCCAGCTGAAGAAACTTACATTTTTTAGTTTGGGTTCAAATAGATTTGCTGGTACAGTTCCTCCATCAATCTTTAATCTCTCTTCTATCACAGTCTTTGATGTAGGAGACAACAACATACGAGGGAGTCTTCCTTGGGACATGGGCAACACCTTACCCAATCTCCAACTTTTTCACATTTCTACAAATCAGTTTTCTGGATCTATCCCTGTTTCAATAACTAACGCTTCATATCTATATAGCCTGGATATGAGCTCCAATAAACTCACTGGGAAAGTTCCCTCTGTAGGAATGCTGTACAGACTTGAGAGGTTTTCCATTCAGTCCAATCTCTTTGGACATGGTGGAGGAAATGACTTGAGTTTTCTTTGCTCTCTCACTAATGCCACGGATCTCTGGCTATTGGATACAGGTATTAATAACCTTGGCGGTGTGTTACCTAATTGCATTAGCAACTTCTCGACTACTCTTAGGTTATTGGGTCTAGGACAAAGTAGAATATCTGGAAGCATTCCAAGAGGATTAGGAAATCTCATCAACTTGGAGTGGATGGAGATTGGCAAGAACACAATCTCAGGTAATATTCCCTCTGAGATCAGCTATCTTGTGAAGTTGAGAATTTTGGATTTATATACAAACAACCTCTCAGGGAACATTCCATCCTCTCTAGGAAACTTAACACTCTTGATAAAATTGTATTTAGGAATGAATAATCTTCATGGTGCAATCCCACCAAGCCTAGCTAAGTGCCAAAATTTGGTGGAATTGGATCTTTCTAGGAATAAGCTCAGTGGTGTTATCCCTCCACAAGTCATGGGTCTAATCTCGTTCTCACTAATTGATATGGACTTGTCTGCAAACCAATTTACTGGTATCCTCCCCATGGAAATAGGAAACTTCAAAAATCTAGAAATTTTAGATATTTCTGAAAATAAGTTATTTGGTGAAATCCCAGCAAGTCTTGGCGGCTGTGTAAAACTTGAAGTTATTCGCATGAGAAAAAACTTCTTCCAAGGACCCATACCTTCATCACTGGAATCATTACGAGGTATTGAACTTTTAGATCTTTCTAACAACAATTTTTCTGGAGAAATTCCAAGGTTTTTGGAACGTCTCAACTTCTTGCAGCAATTGGATCTATCTTACAACCTTTTTGAGGGTGAGGTACCAACAAAGGGAGTTTTCAGTAATGCAAGTGCAACTTCAGTTAAGGGAAATGGTGAGCTCTGTGGTGGGATAACAGAGTTTCAACTTCCTAAATGTAAATTCAAAAAATCCCAGAAGGGACTCAAGCTGACCCTTACCTTGAAGTTGATCATCTCTCTACTTTCTGCACTTCTTGGAATCACTTTGGTTTTGTTGTGTCTACTTTTTTCTCTAAGAAAGAAGATAAAAGAAAACCCTTCAAGAAACTCAGAAAATTCTCTTCTGAATGTATCTTACCAAAGTCTCCTAAAAGCTACAAATGGGTTCTCCTCGGCTAATTTAATTGGTGTTGGTAGCTTTGGGTCTGTGTATAAAGGAATTCTTGATCAGGATTCCCATACAATTGCTGTCAAGGTCCTCAACCTCTTGCACCATGGAGCTTCTAAGAGTTTCATTGCTGAATGTGAAGCTTTAAGAAATATCAGACATCGGAATCTTGTAAAAGTACTTTCAGCTTGTTCAAGTGTTGACTTTCAAGGTCATGATTTCAAGGCTTTGGTGTATGAATTCATGGTAAATGGAAATCTAGATGAGTGGTTGCATCCAAATCCAAAAACAAATGATGATGAGGCTCTAGAGAAACCACAGAGTTTGAGTCTTCTTCAAAGGTTGAATATCGCCATTGATGTTGCTAATGCATTGGAATATCTTCATCATCATTGCGATAAACCGATTGTTCACTGTGATCTCAAGCCAGGGAATGTTCTTCTCGATGAAGAAATGACTGCACATCTTGGGGACTTCGGCTTGGCAAGATTTCTTATTGAGCGCACACAAGATTGTTCAACTGATCAATCAAGCTCCATTGGAGTAAGAGGAACAGTGGGTTATGCTTCTCTAGGTATTTTCTTTTCTTAGATCACATTTTTTTTCTTTTCTATCTCAAGTTCATTGCAAATTCCTAGACTATGTACTTACTTTCATTTTCCTTCCAAACAAACATGTTATATGTGAATATACAGAGTATGGTATGGGAAACGAGGTATCAACATATGGTGATGTATACAGTTATGGCATACTCCTGTTGGAGATGTTCACGGGAAAAAGGCCAACCGATGACATGTTCAAGGACAGCTTTACGCTACATGAATTTGTCAAAGCAGCATTGCCTGAACGGCTGGTTGATGTTATTGATCCTATTCTTCTTTGGGAAAGAGAAGATCAGCATGGAGAGACAAGAACAAATGAAACTTCCAATTATCAGAGTCAAATTAGAATTAGTTCCAAAATCAGAGAAGGCTTGAGTTTGATACTTGGAATTGGAGTAGCTTGTTCCATGGAATTTCCAAGGGAAAGGATGAACATCAAGGATGTCTTGAAAGAGTTGCATTCGATTCTAGAAAAAACTTCATGGGATTAGTATTGCACAGAGAAAGAACTAAAGGGTCGATTTATTAGCAGTATTACATTTTGCTTAGGGGAAATAAGAAGCACTTTTACATTTTTGTCGTCTCATAATATCTTCTTTTTTTATAAGTAGTTCAATTTCAATAGAAAGATAGGAAGGGATGCAATCCTTGAATTTAAGACAACAACATATCCATTGCTTAGCTTGAGTCATAAATTTACAAAGAGAGTAATCATTTGTACAAATTTCATATATACAAATTGTTCTTTGTAAAAAAAAATCAGACACCACAATGAATAAATAAATAAATTATCCAGGTGAAATCCATCTTTTAACAAAGTGCTTGCACAAAACTTATACACCAAAAAGTACTTTTGCTTAACATTCCTCCTTTTTTTTTTTTTTTTTGCATACTCCTTATGTACTCCACTTATGCGATTTGTTACGTTAAATTTTTTTAAATATACAGTCAATCACATTAATGGAGTGCGTAAAAAAGTATGCACAAGTGACTACACATAGAATTTTTGTTAAAAGAAATGGCCAATTTGGAAATTAATACCTCTTGACTTAAAAGAATTACATCAAATGATAATCTCTTAAAAATTGTAAATATAATAAACTATATGGGATTTATAGAGAAAAATTCATCTACCTCTCTTATTCCAAAATTGTCAAAATAATAATAGTTTAAAATATTAAGATGTCTTACAATATTGGGGTGTCATGACAATTTTAGAGAGGGAGCTTGTAGGGTCTATGTAATCAAAATATTCTTCTACAAATTCTATGTAATTGACATGCCCCTACTTGCTATTTCTAATGATATGGTCAAAGTATCCCTGCTACAGTTCTTGATTTGGGTTAAAATCATGTGTCTACTACATATCTGAAGAATGGATTAAAACACTCCTACAACATATCAAATTACACAAAAATACTGTTGATCCAAATCAAATCAGCCAATTGAAATACAACTAGAAATCTCCATAACTATAACATGATCTTCATCTCAGATCTCAAGCAATCATGTTAAAACAGACACAAAATTTGACCAAGACCTACCTGAAATAATTAACACAATCTGCCATGACTTCCAACTAAAGGGAAATGTTATAATTAATATATATATATAAATATATATAAAAAGAAATAAATAAATAACCTTAGAATCTTTCATTGGATACATGTGATAGGGAGGGCATTTAGGTAATTATGAAATATGAGTGGTGGAACCCAACGGCTACAACAAAACTAAGTTTCATATTAGAAACACTAGAGAGGGACCTTGCGAGGTCTTAGACTCACCAAGAGAGCAACAGGCATATAGTGGCAATCTGGGTGGATATCAATGGCGACGTGGCTAGGAGCAATGGAAAGGCCCCGTGGAGGGAAAGAGAAAGTGATGAGAGAGAGAGAGAGAGAGAGAGAGAGACGGGTAACGTGAGAGAAAGAGAGACAAAGAGGGTATAAGAACATGGTGAGAGAGGGGGACTTGCATGCGATGGCTTAGGGAGTATCATGACCAAGCTGTGGTCGTGTCATGTGGCCATTTCTGACAAGAAACTAGTTGACGATGGAGGGAAGTGGTGTAACGCCCCGATCCTGAAAGTCTGGAAAGTTAGCTTCTATAACCTAAAATCATCTCCCATAACATAATTACCAAAATCTCTACCTGCAACTGATGACTTGCAAAAATTTCGTATTGCAGATTTTACAAATTCGCTCGAGCGGAGGCTTTTGGCCGCTCGAGTGAATTCAGGCAGATTCAAACGCTCGACTGCCGCTCAACAGGGAGCTCGAGCGGGTTGCTGAAAAACAAAGATCGCTCGAGCGGAGACATTGGCCGCTCAAGCGAAATCAGGCAGAGTCGAATGCTTGACGTGCGCTCGACACCCCGCTCGAGCGAGTATTTTGACAGATCTAGGGTTTTCCGCCATCAGACGATATAAACAGGGATTTTTCACCCAATGGCCGTACTTTTTGACTGGAGAACACTTTTTGGGACAGAAAAACATAACTAAAGGGATTCAAATCATCTATTTTGGAGAGGAAATTCGAATTATTGCACGTACGTTGGAATCATACACAAGCATAGACGGAAGAAAAGCGTTGAATCGTTCCCTTGAGCTAATGAAGACGAGTTGCGGTTGGAAGGAGGATTTTTCAGTGTTTATTTTCTTCCAATCTTCTCAGAATAATTATGGTGAATTCGTTTATGTTGAATTCCATTTCTAGCATGAGCTAAATTTTCTTCATTCTAGGAAAACGATGAAACCTATTTCCGAACTATGCTTGATTGTCTACGCTAATTTAATGCAATTCTCTCTTTGTTTATCTGATTTATTCTGAGTTTATTGCTTCTAATTAACTGGCCATTGATTAGATGATAAGTAATCTTGTGATTTGCTATCGAAAGAGGGAATCATAGGGTAGATCTTGAATATTTCAGCATAGGTAAGTATAGAGATCGAAAGACTTGTATGAACCTATGTAGTAATTAAATCATTGATCTTATTGCTTTCTTGATTATTAAATTTGCATATTCTTGTATGAATTGATAAACAAGAGTCGTTTCCAATTGACTATCGAAAGAGGCTTTTGGATGAATTAGAGATTTGCTAATAG